>NW_012110252.1:6021664-6042541 GCF_000951045.1 Mandrillus leucophaeus
TCTCTCTTTGTCACCCAGGCTAGAGTGTAGTGGCGCGATCTTGGCCCATAGTAACCTCTGCCTCCCAGGTTCAAGTGATTCTCCTCCTGCCTCAGCCTCCCAAGTAGCTGGGATTACAGGCATCTGCCACTGCTCCCGGCTAATTTATCTTTCCATTTTTATTTTGTATTTTATTAACTTTATCATTGAGACTTAACTGCATACATTAAAAGAGTAATTGCTAAAATGAGGTCTCATAGCAGAAGAGAAATGTTTAATGGCAGCTTCCTTTACCTCTTGCTACTTGACTTTGAGCAATGCATTCCTTTAGACTCAAAATCTGCTTTTTATTATTTACCAGTCTTCCTTGTCTGTATTATTCAGTGTGCAAGTATTGATCTCCACTTTCGTTCCAGGGACTGTAGCACGTGTTGGGTGAGTACTATGTGGAAAGCTCTATCCTTGAGGCTGTTACGGTGTTGGAGAAATAGATAAGGTGGCAGGTGAAGTGAAGTGCAGGCTGCTCTGCAACCACAGTGGCAGGAAGTCCTGCCCTTCTGGGGAGTTGAAAATCGCTTCCTGGACTTGAAACTTGATTAAGAGCAGTGCCAACATCATCGTTTCAAATTATCTGGAAGTGTACACTTAGGAGCAAATGTACAAAACTATAAAAATGTTTGTAATTCTTTTTTATACCTAATACTTGACCCTTGTGCTTGGCTCTGACATGCTTACTCTGAAACTCGTCTGGAGTTGGCTTTGCGTGTAGACAACAGATCAGTTCTCAGATCAGAAAGTAAGTAAACTGGCATGATGTTGGATTTCGGCTAGCCCTAACTATTAAGTAGTGATGACAAGGGCACTCAGCTCTGAGGCATTTATTTTTTATTTTAGATGACACTATCTTAATCTCAAAAAGATATCCTTTGAGTTGAACACCTTTCCTCAGGTTTAAGCTGTAATCAAGTTAAAAAAAGTTAAACATTCTCAGTTTCAGGAAGCTATTACTACTGTCTAAAACCTACATTCTATCCAAAAGGCCAAATATGTCTCTGAAGGGAACATGAACACCTTGGCAGAAAATGAAGCTGTTTATAAATCTTATTTTCTTTAATCTCTCATTCCTTAGTTGTTTTTATTGGTCATATTTAAGATATGGACATTTTAAATATATATACACACACAAACGTATATATGCACAAATACACATACACATACACACTATGAAATAGTCTATAGCTAAGTGAAACATGAGAAGTCTCAGCATGTGAAACTGTAATAATCTCATTCAGTTACCTTTTACTAAAGTAGACTTTATTCTTTTGGATTTCTATTATTTCTTTCTTATTACTTTTCTTTGTTTACTCTAACTTTCTTGTTATCTGCCTCTGGGCTATGTGGTCTTGCAGCTCAGAACAACAAAGAAAAAAAAATATTTAACCCAATAACTGCAAGGAAGAAACCATGTTTCCTGGGAGAGGAATTATTGCTAAAGTAGATGCAAGAAAAATCAGCTCTGGCAGACACAAGGAAGAATTGCACACATCTCTTAAGTTTATACTTTCTAGATTTCGATCACAATGATAGTAACAAAGATGTAAAACACTTCATTTCTATAATATCTTAAGTAGGCCAGGTTCAGTGGCTCACGCCTGTAATACCACGTACTTTGAGGTGGAGGATTGTTTGAAGCTAGGAGTTCAACACTAGCCTGGGCAACATGAGACCTCTTCTCTATTAAAAAAACAAAAAAACAAACAAAAAACCAAACTTCATTAGAGATTCTAATGATACAGAGAGGAAGATCAAATAAGTCAAAGCAATACAATTAAGAAATATTCAAGACATTTATGTTTTAAGGTAATTTGTTTATTTTGCCAAAAGCAATACATAATCGTTTGATCAATCATATAAATCTGCTACAATTTTTATACTATATTTTATTGATTAAAATATAACTTGAATTGTGCTACTCCTTATGAAGTTTTGCTAAAATATTTAACTATTATTTTACAAAATTTATTATTTTGCAAAATGCAAATTTTTTTTTTTTTTTTTCTTCAGAAAGATGAGTTGCTTACTTAGTTACTTTTGTTGGTCTTCTTGATTTTTTTTTTTGGTCAAACATTTTTAAAGGTGTTAGCAAATTGAGACTGTGTGTGGCCCAGATGATAAGTTATCATTTCTCATAGGAAATCATATGGCCTAAACCAAAATAAAACAAAAGAATAGGAAGTCTGTGAGACAAAGCACAGAAGTCATTTAGCATAGGTAACACCTGGGAAGGCCTGAATAAATTGCCATTAGTTACTTCTTACCATTCCTACAAGTTCTACTGTTTCTACAGTAGATGAGAGTAGTCATCTATCTTTCATCATCAATGAAGGCATATGTTGTATTTAATAACATTGGCTCTTTTGCCTACTGAATTTTATTATTGTTGACATCAAAACCCCTGCTAATAATGTTTTTTTTTTTTTCTTTTCTCCTTAAAATATTGGCTCTGGGAGGACACTTACCCAATTTTCTTTCATTTAATTTGGCAGTAAGATGCTAATGGTCAGACTTTTTTATTGACAGAAGCAACAACAATTAATACAACTTCAGTGCATCATTATTTGACATGTTTTGTCCGTATATTGTTTCAAATCTCTTTAAGAAACAAATGATGTCCATATTTGAGTTAAATACAATGTTAGATAAACTAAGTTAGAGGTGTGTGCGTGTGTATGTGTCAGCCAATACTTTGAGTGTTAGAAATGTTTTCCTATTCATTATTTTTTGAGTAAACAAGTAAGTGCTAGTTAAAGCTATTTGATGCAGTGACTGTTTAGTTCCTTATACAAAAGACAGGTCAACACCATTGGATTTGTTGAGTTGACTGTGCATTCAGCATTATGCAAAGCAATGACCCAGGATGCATGGCTTAGCTCTGACCTTAACCTGCAATTACTTCTCAATGAAGCTCTGATGCCTTTGTCAGGTACTTGTACTTTATTCACAAATTAGCTAACTTTCAAGTTGTGGGGTTAATCTTTATCTGTGTTACCTTTAAACTAAACACTTATTTTCCCTAAAGCACCTTAGTGCTTTAGAGAACATGCTGGAGTGAACCTCCCTGCCCGAATCTGTTATGTCATGACCCTTTATTACAGACTCTTTTGAAGATGTGAGGCAGTTTTATATTAAGCAAAGATTATCAGAGCAGTCTGCTATATGGAAAGAATCAACCCAATGTACATGACATGCACCAGTGTTTCTCTTTGCCAAAGGGAACACACTAGTCATTCACATTGGAGATGGCCTTAAGTTACTATCGTCAAAACACTCCACTTTGATCTGTATTTTCTTTAATTCAGTATAAACTTTTGTGCATACATCTGAGAAGTCCATGCTGGCACTCAGAGGGTTACTCTTTTAGCATATGAGACAGAGTAATAGATGTTGGATGATATTTTTGTGTTTAGAATGGTCATCTATGGAATGAGATTACAGAACCAATTTTCTTTAATTTAAAAGAAATAAGTATTTAACCTACTGAAAACGCACACAAATATGTTAAAATAAAATAGTTGTTTTTGTGTATTTATACACACAAGTAGATTAAATATTACCTTGACATATTTTATTATAGCATAACTTGTATCAGTATATATATACATATACATATTGGGGGGTATATTTGTTCATAAATTCTTAAAGTAGCCTGGTTATACATGCTCTGTCTCAGATGAGTTTAATATGTCATTATTTAACTATGAGAAATACATGAGTTATTCACATTGGTTTATCACATATGGAGTTGAAAGAGTCTATTTTACTTCTCTTTCAGGATCATACAAATAGTTCATTTAGATAGTCACAAAATGGAGATCCACTCCATGATTAGCCCTGCTCATTAATATTGAATTTTCATCACTCTGTTATTCTTTACATGAGTTCTTAAATATAATGCTTGTTGGGCTATAGAATATGCATTTGAAATAATTATAAATTGTGATAGTAGAAAATTCTGAGTCTTCACTGAGGACTCACCGGAGATAGCTGGGGTGTATATCTCCCCTTTCCCTAGCAGGATGTCATGCATTTTTACTTCACATATTTTGTCTCAGAATGAGTAACAGACATACCTTAGAGTAGGGTGCAACAGTGTTCTTGAATAGCACTAATTTAGAAAAAAATCTGGGATTGTAAATGCAAGTGTATTAGCCATTTTGCAAATCTCTTGCTTGTAAGAAATTCCCCGTATTTTTGCCCCATGTCACCCATCCATGGCAATCAATACTCATCCTTAAGCCTTCAGGTTTTATCTTATATCAGGTGTCCATGGAACAATGTATATTTTCTTTATTTATCTCCATCCTGACTGATAATATACTGCTTGCCTTCACTCTTTTTAGACTAAAGTCTTCTTCGTTTCTATTTATTTGTTACTCTGACACTATTTTTCTATGCAATTTTGTTTGAGGCTTTGTAGTAGGGGAGAATAGGTCTACATTATTATTTATAATCTCTTCTGATCATTCATTGATTTTGTTTTTAGTTGTATTACTGCAGTTAATATTTATGTTTACTAATATGCATATGTTTAATCCCAAATGAATACTAATATGATTCATTACAGTGTACAATATGTCAAGATGACTGGCAGGTATCTGTTTCCTAAGTACTATAATGAGAAGGTTAAGCCTATAGTACTTAGACTACTGTTATTTCAGTACTTACTACAATCAGTAGATTTTTGAGGCACATTTAAGAGCTTTGTAAACTGATGGAGGTTCCTAAATCACTGTTTATTTTGTGGAAATAAAGGCAGGATTTATGAATAGAAAAATATCAGAAACTTTTTTTAACCCGTAAAATTAGAGTAAAATAATTTTTTAAAATAATCTTTAGTATTTAGACTTTGGTTTTGTGGATAAATTCTGTATTTGACAAACAAGCCTTTCGTGGGACAGAGTTGGGAAGCAGTCCTGGAGAGGAAACATAATATCCTGGCAAATGTGGCCAGTGGCCTGGAGAGTGCCATGCAAATTGAGAACTGAGACCAGTTGTGGATGTGGAATGAATAGGGGTTTGGTCCGGGTGCCAAATCAATGTAAGGAATGAAAGCTACAACCCATGAAGATAGTTTAGTGACAACTCTGGCTTTCAGCAAGTTGATGAAAAGCTTTATTATTCTAATTCTGCTGCAGTTACAGGAATCTTTTCTGGGGGTTAAGCTTACCCAAGAGTATTACTTCATTTCCAAGTCTAAGCATCAGGTTCTGATACATGGTATGAAATTGTTAAACTCTGGATTTTGAATGTCCTTTTGAAATTATCCTTATCAACCGAGGTGATGTTAAGATACACTGAGATCATTTTCGATTAATTCTACTTCAGCTGATGTCGAGAGGGAGCTGATAGGGAAAAATTGATCAATATTGCCATGGGGTATGCATTTTATATATGAAATAATTACTTGTGTCACTGAACGTATGTTTGTCTCAAAGCCATATGAAATTGTCAGAATCTGTCCTTTTTTTCTGACTTATTAAACACTCAATGGTCCTATATCATTCTTAATCTGAGATTGACTTCTGTCTCTAAGGAATGTAGCAGCCTGATTTTCTGTGTCAACTCATCACAGGCACTGGCATTCCCATACCTCTCTTCCAACTGAGTTCTTGCTTGCTTGACAGAATTGTGAGCCCCTTGCTCCCCTTTGACCCCCAGGTTTCCCAATCCACTCAAACTGACAATGCCTTTGGCTCTCATTTTTTTATCCTAGCCCATCTTGCTTTTCCTGAGCTTGCTGTCTGGTTGGCAGCTAGACTGCTGTCTATGTCATTGATAGGACACAAATTGGGAAATACAGGGACAAAAATTTTAACCTGCTCCATTGCCCAATAGGTTTTTTTTTTTAGTCTGTATTTTTATTTCATACAAGGTAATTTGTGTTGTGACATACCTGTATGGTAATGACTGTTAAGTGGATATCTTCAATGCTGATTTTCCAGAGTTGCCTTAGAACAAAAGTGGTGACATTTTTCTCTAGGCTGGTAAATATGTTGTGCTTCCATTTATGCGGTTTCAAAGGGTATTTGTCCAAATGAAGAAACGTCTTTGTTTTTACCTAGTAGGAACTTATAACTTATTTCAATAATGAATTTTTAAAATTTATTTGACCAATATGATTAACATATTAAATTCTGATTTTAACACAAAAAAAGAAAAGGTATTATAAAATAGACCATAAAATTTTGAGCATTTGTGAGTTTTATGGAAATACTGTAAGTTTTGAAGTTTTTAAATAGGCCACATCTCTAGTATTAAAAATAGTTCACATGTCTATTATTATTTAAGTCAAAAAATTACAGAAGTGGGCAAAGATGTGGAGAAAAGGGAACACATACATTATTGGTGGGAATATATATTTATACAACCCCTACTGAAAGCAGTATCGAGATTTTTTCATATAACCAAAATTGGAATTACCATTTGATCCAGCAATCCCATTACTGGGTATCTATCCCCACAAAACTAAATCATTGTGTCAAAAATACCTCCATTCGTATGTTTATTGCGTTCCTGTTCTCAATAGTAAATATATGGAATCGTGCTAAATATTCATCAAAGGATGATTGGATAAAGAAAATGTGGTATATACACATACCGTAGAATACTATTCAGCCAAAAGAAAATGAAATTATGTCTTCTGCAGCACCGTGGAGGGAACTGGAGGCCATTATCTTAAGTGAAATAACTCAGAAACAAAGTCAAATATCACATGTTCTCACTTATATGTGGGCGCTAAATAATGTGTACACATGGACAGAGAAAGAGGAATAACAGACATGGGAGACTCCGAAAGGTGGGAGCATGGGAGGAAAGAGGGAGAAAAAATTACCTAATGGGAGCAGTGTACACAATTCAGGTGATGGTTACACTAAAAGCCCAGGCTTCCCCATTACATGATATAACCCTGTAACAAAACTCCACTTGCACTCCCTGAATCTGTAACAATGAAAAAAAAAATTAATTAAAAAAGTAGACCACATGTTGTTTCAGCTGATGTTTACATGGAAAAATTTGAATTTCCCAAGGTCTCTGGAGAGATAATGGAACCTCAAAAATTCCAGTGACTGATTTTATAAATGCATATGTACATAAGTGTGTGTATACATATGTCTAACTTAGCATAATCAAAAACTAAGTCAAGGCTGGGTGCAGTGGCTCATGCCTGTAATCCCAGCACTTTGGGAGGCCAAGGCAGGCGGATCACCTGAGGCCAGGAGTTCGAGAGCAGCCTGGCCAACATGGTGAAACCTCATCTCTACTAAAGATACAAAAATCAGCCAGGTGTAGTGGCAGGCACCTGTAGAAGCTACTCAGGAGGCTGAAGCAGGAAAATCACTTGAACTCGGGAGGTGGAGGTTGCAAGGAGCCCAGATTGCACCATGGCATTCTATCTTGGGCAATAGAGTGAGACTCTGTCTCAAAAAAAAAAAAAAAGTCAAAAGCTAAGCTATATATATGTATACACACACACATATATGTACAAATATATGTGTTTTTGGACATACATACATACACATATATATGTTTATTCACAAACAATATATGTTTATGTATACATAAACATATATACACACATTTATTTATACATATACACATATATATGTCTATATATATTTGTCTAACTTAACATAATCAAAATTACACACTACAATTTTAAAACAGTAATTACAGCACACCCGTCAAATAGATATGTGTTGTGTGTTTTAGACTTCTTTTATCTGTCTGATAAGTGGCTATTCATCCAGAAGACCTAATTCACATATTAATTTCTCATCTTCTCACAGGTGAATTGTTTTCACCAGAGTTTTACCAAGATGCTTCATAATTAGGAGTAAGGAATAGGTTTTGAGCAATTTAGTTTTGAAACCTATGTCTGCTAATTACCAGCTGTTTGAACTTAGGATAATTATCTATTGGCTTTAAATCTTAATTTCTTCATCTGTAAAAGGATTAAATAATAGCTATCTAATAATACTATATGACCCTTATTTGTGAGTGCTAAAAGACATCGTACATGGTAAACACATAAAGTGTGCTCGCCACATAAGGCTCATTCAATATTAATTCTGTTTTCATGGAGGATGGTTATTATCACTGTTGACTCAAGACTTGGCATTTTTGTTTTCATCATTTGCTTCATAGCTTTGCTTCTTTTACAGATAGCAATAATTGGCTATGCATTGATCTTTTCTCAGAAGCTAGCACATGTCAGAAACATAGTAGATATTTAATTAATTTAGGGTGAATAAATGAAGTATGCCACTTCTTTACAAAATGCCACCAGTGCAACTTGCCATATACACATATGATCTAATTTTACTTCAATTTCATCATCACTTGTTCTAAAGAATCTGATCTCCCATACATGAAAATTAAGCTTTTTGGAAAATCACACTATTGTGGTTGGTACTGATTGCTTTGCCCAAATTATTTTGTCCTCCACAATACACTGCTGATTCACATCTTTTTTTTTCTTTGGCTCATGTAATTATTGATTACTTCTGTCTAGAATTGCCTTTGCCTTACTTACTTGTCTGATTCACTTACTCTTTTAAAACTCAACTCCAGTATTGCCTTATCTCAGACCCCGGTCTAGGTTTAGATGCTCCCATGTCATGCTCTGCTTCACCTACTTGTCATATGTTATGTGACCTTTCCTGTCATTAACTGATTTTGTCTCTTACTCATGAGATTGTATTCTTTTCAAGGACGAGCATGGCTTCAGTGTCTCAATTGTGAATTTTTTGCCAGAGAGTTAGTTCTTAGTTCCTTACTAGGATTCAGTAAACATGTGTTAAGCTGAACTGAATATTGCATATAGATTGTACATTCTCAGTACAGTTTCTTAACTTGCATTCAAAAGGACAATTTTTATTTTTGCAAGGGCCTACATAAAATGCTACTTAAATGCCCTTGTAACTTTGCTGTAAAAATTGAACTTTTAATGAGCGTATTGCCAAAAATTTTGCTGGATCCTTGTATTTTCTAGAAAACCTTTATTTCCTTACTCCTACTTCTACTTGGTTTCCTTAAAACATGACATTTGAATAAAATTTATGCCTTAGGAAAAATGTATTTCTTTTAAGCTATAAAGTTTCCAATATAGTACTGGCATAGATTCAAAGGAGAGGTTCCATGTCGAATTTTGTACTTCAACAAGATCCTGTTCCCTTCCAATTCATTGCATCAGGCTATAGCTTTCATTTAAAATTTTTTCTTTGAGAATGCTGTGAGTAAAATGTATAGCTTTTTTTCCATATCAGGAAAATCCTCTACAGAGTAGTGTATACTGGAAACACTTATAATAAGATATACTACTGATTTCCCATGTCTAACATTTGGTTCTCTGATGTTTATGAGTTCTACTAATCAGCCTTGTGGTAACTGGTTTTCTGACCATAATTTGAACAGAAAATACTACTGAATTAAATTGTTTTTAATTGAAGAAAAGTCAATGTAGTTTTCATGATACATTTTTACTAAGAGGGACCAATATCATAAGTTCCCTTTGGAATTAGACTTAATTATCCTATTAGTGTTAGATGCATAAATACCCATCCTCATACCCATGACATTACTCACCAAATCACACTGAGTACTTATTATACCCTACAACTTTTGTTTAGAGATAGCATGTATTACCTTATTTATCAAAGTGTCTAAAGTAACTATTATTATCCTTTTTTATAAACAATAAACGGAGGCATGGAAAGTTCAAAGTTACATTTGAATGAAATAACATGTTTAAAAAGTGAAAATAGGTTTTAATTTTTCATCCCAAGATGATAAACGCATTCTCATAACAGATCTGCATTGACCTCTCTGTACCTGGAGGCTGAGGTTGGGCAATTTTTATTTCTAGACCACACTTCTTGAAAATGAGCAAAATTATATTGCATTTATTTCCCTGCTATTCATTACATAATAGGAACACACTTGATTTTTGTATGTGAATCATGAGCATGGTTCAAGATTTCCAGCTCTGACTTTAAATACTTTGCCAGAATCATCCTACTTCTGTTCCATAAGTACACACACACACAGATATACACATATACATATATATACACCTCCATTCTTACTACTATTCTCTTTGTCTTTCTTTGTCCATGGTGCTGAAAGCAGGAAGCAGTTCCATAAAGAATAATGACAGAAATTATAACAGTAAAAAGGTGCTGTACTCATCAACCATCAAATGATTGATGTTAATCATATATTGTGCATAACATAGAGATATTTGTATTTCTTGGTGTATTACCCTAAATTATCAATATAAAGATCAAAAGAACTTAATAATTAGGAGAATAAACTAATCTTAAATATTGTTCGTCACACTTTGAGAAACCAAAGATTAAAAGACTAGCCAGCATCTCACAGAGAGCTTTGAATTGACTGCAGCTGAATAAATATGCTGACTAATTATCTTGTCCTCTAATAATACTATCTTACCTGGCTTTTATGTTATCCTAGAGAAAATTTGTTATGGAAAAATGTGAATGGTGAAATATTTCATTCAAATTTATCACCTATCATCAACAACTACAAATGTGTGAGCCAGTTATTCACCTAACTACATGCTGTGGTAGGATGATGGCTGTGATTGTAACAAAACAACTACCATTTTTTGAATACTTACTGTGATCTTTATAAGGGTCAGCTAATTTAATCTTCACTTCAACCTCATAAAAATTAAAACTCTCATTTTGGAGTTATAGAACCTTTTACGTGGGGAGATTTAGTTGCCTGTTTTCCTTGGTATTGGAGCAAGGTTACTGTTCCAAACCAGATTATCTACACTAAAGTCTATACTCTTAATCATTATTCTATATCACCTCCTTCATTTTATACACTCATTGTTGGTAGCTATCAAAATTGTCGGTATTGTAATGACTGAAGTCTGTCTTTATGAGTCACTGTGAAACAGTGATCCAAAATAATATATTTCCAATTAGTTACCTCTGTGCAGACCTCCCGTGTGACCTTATGAAGGTATCTTGAGTTTAATACTATCCTAAGAAAAATAAATTCAGGGTCAGCGTGGTGTCTCACACCTGTAATCCCAGTGGTTTGGGAGGCTGAGGTGGGAGAATTACTTGAGGCTGGGAGTTTGAGACCAGCCTGGGCAACAGAGTGAGACCCCCATCTCTATAAAAATAAAAATTTAGAAAAGGAAAATAAATTCAAAAAAATTGCACCACAAAGTCATTTGTTTGCAGAAAATTATGTATTGTGTAGATATAACCAATCCTTGATAGACATGTCCTGTACACTTTGGAAATTGTTACACCTGCCTAAACATGTAGTTCATTTAGTTAATATTGCTAAAAACAAAACAAATCACCACTATGTCTTTGATGACTCTTGAGAAGTTCAAAAGGGAAATACAACAATAGTTTACTACTGCTATGCCATGCACTGCACTACATACTTCACAGAATTTACTTTTAATTATCATATACCTTTTGCTCTCTATTTCATATGTATCCATATATTATATATTCACATATATTTTTGTGTTCATATACATTATTTTTATGTAACTAAAATATTATATAGTTAATCAGTGTCAAAGTCAAAATGGTAATCAGTGTATTTTGATTATAAAACATTAAAAATATTAACTATATCAGAAGTTACAAACTATTCAATTCAGTACAAATGCAATATTTAATGCATTTATATGTTCACTTTTTTTGGCCCAAAGTGCATATTTTATAGATGTTGCAGTTGTTAGAGTTTGTCCATAGTATTTTTGAACTAAAATATGTCACAAAGAAATTAGGAATTTTTTTCTCTTGAAATATTAGCAGTCTGGCTGTTTTAGGCTCTTATTCATGCATAGATGTATTGACTAAATCCAGGTGTACTTTAAATGAGAATGTTCTCTTTAGTGTACTGTAGTCCCCACCTGGCTTACTTCATTCATTTGTATTAGCGTATATTCCCTGTAGGAATTTAGGTTTGTTGCTTTTGCGTTATACCCAAATGCACTAAAGCAGAGTTCAGCAAACCGTGGCTCATGGGGAACAGCCTATTTTTGAATATAAGTTAAGGATGGTTTCTGCACTATTACAGGGTACAAGAAAAGAGAGCTAATAATAAAAGGGAATGTGACAGTAACTATATATGGTCCACAAAGTCTAAAATATTTACTATCTGGCCCTATATAGATATATATAGGGCTAGATATAGGCCCTATCTACCTCTTCTGTAGAGCATTTTGTGGGACTTGTTTATTCCACACTGCCTCCAACTTTTTGAAAAAGATTGGTAGCATTATTCAATACAATCATGAACATTAGAAGAGATTTTTCATCGCCATTAGCCTGGCCATCTTGGGCAAAATTAGAGCCTTTGATGTGCTTGTTTCTGTTTTTTTTTTTTCTATGAACTAAGAGAAAACCATGGTCGATAAGATATTTCTAGAAGCAAAACTAATAACCCCACATGGACAGCTGATTTTTCTGTTACTCCTGCTTCTAAAGCCAGATTGAGCATCAAAGGATCGCCTGAACTGTTCATTTGGAGCTATTTGTTTGAAGCTGATTAGTGAAAATACTAAGTATAAGTAAGCAGTGTTATTTAAAATCTAGGATTTGGAGAGTTTTTTCACCAGAGGAATCTGATTTAGCTGATTGGAAGGATACACTGATAGATTTCTTGTTAGTAGGAAATTAGGAACACAGGGGAGAGCAGGTTTAGTAACACAGGCATGCTGATTATGAAGCGTGGTACCACTTACGGGGGAAGAACTCTAATATGTTTAGAGTAAATGAGTAAAGAGGGCCTGGAGATGAATCTGATAATGCATGCCTCATGCAAAGGTACTAAAATAGGGAGAAATATAGCAAGTAGCATTGTGTTCACCCAACCAGAGATGTCTCTAGCTCAGCCAGTTCAGCATGACTTCCAGTTGGTAATTTGGTTTGAATCATAATTGATAAGATTTGGCTGTGTCCCCACCCACATCTCATCTTGAATTCTCACATATTGAGAGGTAATTGAATCATGGTGCAGGTCTTCTTATGCTGCTTTCCTGATAGTACATAAGTCTCATGAGATCCATTGGTTTTTAAAAGGGGAATTTCCCTGCACAAGCCCTCTTCTCTTGTCTGCTGCCATGTGAGACATGCCTTTCACCTTCCACCATGATTGTGAGGCCTCCCCAGCCACATGAAACTGTAAGTCCAGCAAACCTCTTTCTTTTGAAAATTGCCCAGTCTGAGATATGTCCTTAGCAGCAGCATGAAAATGGACTAATACAGTGATCTCTGACTATTATAGTAGAAAACATTCAAAAGCAATTTAGTGCATCTTCATCACATGAACAGCATTAAAAAAAGCAAATAAAATGGTCATAAAATTTAATTAAATTGCCCAAATTTGTCCTGAAGAGTCAGCATTAGTATCTAAATATACTTTTGCAAATTTGGGGCTCTTTTTATTACACTGTGTGAAATTCCACTGACTTATTTTCTAAAGAACATTATTAAAAAAATCAGTGGCTGATTGCTTTTGAGTAGAATACCCAAAGAACAAAGGTCTTGGGATTGGATACTCAATGTAATGAATATTTATAAGACTATTTGTAAATGCATTTTGACTAATACAAATAGATCTTGTAGCAATATTGTTTCATAACATATATCTGTGAATGGTGTTTTAGTGTCTTAGGGGTTGGGGCTTCCTTGTTGAGGACTCAGCTAAGTAAGAAAGCCAGTGCATTATTTTTGGACTCAGAATAGACCAATGTGAAGGTATTAACAAGAGTAAAGACGACAATAAGAGGGTTTAGCTACTTTAACTTTTCCCTCAAGTAAGTTTTAACATTTGCTTAAAAACAGTATTTTTAAGGATGTTTATTTTTTTTTTTGAGGCCACTGTGCCACCAGGTTATTTACTAAAACACTTAATGATTAATTTACTATTTTTCTGCCAATGAAAGAGCTAGGATCCATAGATTTAATTATGTCTGTGTCAGTTGCTCTTTATGGAGGCTTGGTCAAGTAATTTAAATTCTGAATCTAACAAATTTCCTAAGAATGGATTAACTGGTAGTTCTAGGTACCTACTGTAAAATATATATAGGAAACTAAAATTTAGATAAGGCATATTTGGTTTGACAAACCGTAAGGAGTGAATAGTTTTAATAAACTGTGTTCAAGGTAATGTAAGCATAAGATATGTTCAACTGAAACTAAAGAAAATGATTAAACAAAAATATGAAATAAACAACAACAAAAAGGAGCCAGTAAACGAAAATGCAGTCCAGCAGCAACAATATGCTAGAAAATTGGAGGAGACCCTGAAAAATGGAAAGCTGTTGGGACCAGACTAAGGGAAAAAGTACTGAAGGGGAAAGTTGGAATCTTTTCTAAGAAAATGATTAATAGCATGCACGAAGATATCCTGGAATGTTTATCACATCAGTACGAGTCATAGAATTTGGAAGCAAACTTTTCTTTCACCAACGTGTCTTGTTTTAATAAACCATGATATATCAATACTTTGCAACATTATGTAGCCATTAAAATGTTGTTGCTCCATTATATCTATTCATATCAAAGCTGTAAAATCACATTTAAATTATTCAATAAAAATTTATTTAGCCCCTTCTAGGCATTAGACACTATTATGTGTACTAGAGGTTCAATGATAAACTCAAAGTAGTCCTGCTTTGAGTTTATTGTCTATTAAATAGAAGACAGACAGTCATCAAGTACATATGCAAATTACTGAATGCAAAGTTACAACTGTGAAAACATTCTTAAAAGCCTCATCTTAAGGAAGTGTGCAAAATGGGATCCGGATCTAATTGGGGGTTTGAATGGGCTTTCCTGAAATCTGAAGGATGAAAGAATGAAGGGTTAAGTATGTGAAAGTTAGGGGGTAAAAATATAAGGGAGGAGGAGAAAAAAGGTCATATGACCATATGGATTTTTGCCCCTTAGAAATTGAAATAAGACTTGTGTGACTAGAGGTTAGAAAGTAATCTGTGAATGTAGAATAAGTCAAGTCAGAAAAAGGAATATTAAAAATTTGCTAGGTGAGTTTCTCTCTTTAAGTTTCCTCATATAGTCGAGATATTATTCCTAGAAGCAGGGAGTAGAATGGTGGATACCAGGGGCTGGAGGGAAGGTGGGGAGGTTGGGGAGATGATTGTCAAAGGATACAAAATTTCAGTTAGAGGAATAAAGTCAAGAGATTAATTGTACAATATGGTGATTGTAGTTAATAACAATGTATTAGATATTTGAAAATCACTAACATAGTAAATTTTAAGTGTTCTTATCACATACACACAATAATCCAGTGAGATAATATAATTGTAATTTGTTAAATTTAGCATTCTACAAGGTATATTTATTTTTTTAAATCATGTTACACACCACAAATGTATTCAATTCTTGTGTTTTTTAAAAATAAAATTGCTAGGTGACAAATATTGAATGCTTACCACATATTGACCATTAAGGATGATCACATTAAGCACTCTGAATAGCTTTTGAGACAGGTATGAGTATCATTTGCATTTCTCCAGATAAGTACACTAAGATGAAACTAAACCCATGTCACACAGTCCTGCCAGACCGAGGGTTTCAATCCAGACTGAATAGTAATCACTGCATTACACTCATCTTCTGGGTAGGAGATAGTCCATACGTCTATTTTAAATGTTCTGGATTTTGATTTTTATCCTAAAATAAGATAAAAAGCTTTGGCAAGTTGTCATTTTTTTTATAAATTCTTAAGGCATTTGTGGGGAGGGATATTCAAGTGGAGCAAAAGGGAAAGTAAAGGAGGCTGGCGAGAAAGCTATTAAATAATGCAGAAGAGAGGTCATGATAGCTCTCTCTAAGAGGAAAGATTAGAAGTGGAGGGAAGAAGACAGATTGCAGAGATGTTGAACAGGTGAAATTGCATGGTACTCCTTGACGGACCTGTTGGAGTGCAATGTGAGAGTCCGGTCTCAGGCCTGTGTGGAGGATGACAACCTGCCTTGAGATAGGCAGCACTGAACAAAGGGCCTGACGACTATGAGTGTGTGTGTTTTTTTTTTCTTATTGAGTGCTTTGAAACATTTATATATTGAAGCCAAACCACATGAATGTGTGTGTGTGTGTGTGTGTGTGTGTGTGTGTGCGCGCGCGCATGTATATCTGGAACTCAGGGAAGGTTACTGAGCTGGGCATAGATTTGTGAATCATCTATGGTTAGTTAGGAATTAGAACTGTGTGTATCAATGAAATTTCCTTGAGACATACATGAATGAATAGAGATGAACATAATAAATCAAGTATTAACTGTAATTATTTCTCTGTTATAATTATAGGTTTTCTTTGTGCTATTTTTCTTTGTTTGTATTTGTGTTTTACTTTAGTCAGCACATATTGATTTTTGTGGGCAAAATTGAAAAAGTTTTTTTTTTTTTTCAATTGAGAAGAAAAAGTTTAAACTTGTAATGTGCAATAGATATTATTGTATATGGCAAAGGGTAGAGGAGAAAGAGAACCAAGAAGGACCCAGGGATTTGTGTCTGGATAAAAAGGTTTTTCTCCTCTTATTTTGCACTGTTTACCCCACTCAGTTTGCCACTACCTTTTATTACTCACTGGCAGTATCATTTCCATCAAAATTCTAATTTTTAAATATTTTTGGACAGTAGCATTAGCTGTTATCAGAAGTTGTCAACAAAGCTTAAATTCAATTTTACTTATACTTTAGCATACAGGCTGCACATGCTAACCACTTGTCACTTACAATGTTGTTCTCACTAACCTGGATTGCAGATTTTGTTGTCATGATGATATGTCCTGCAACATTCTCATAGTAGGTAAGCTCGACTGTCTAAGGATTATCTTCTATTACAGTTCGGTTTATCATGCTCTGTTTGGTGCATTCTTTATTAAGAAACTTAATTACTTATAGTTCTAGATATTATGTGCCAATGAGTTGTATGTGTGAGTAAATGTATTCCAAACTCATTTTTGGTTACTGATAGATTTCTACAAAGATACTTTGAGAAAAAGAAGCAATAAGATCTGGTTCCATTCTTGGTCAGAAAAGTTGCTACTTAGTCATAATGTGGCTTTATTCCATATTTCCATGAAATTCGTTTGAGACATAGCAAACCCGTATTTTTGAATTTAGTATTTGTAAGTACACTGTCAGTTATCCACATAGTCAAGTAAGACTTAACAGCCGTGAACAAAATCTTTGAACTGTAATGTCATATTGTGTCAGGTAATCTTATTCAGCTATGAAATACTTAACACTTTAAAAATGACACTTTACTGAGCACTTCTACATATAACAGGGTTTAGTAAAATGTTTATTTTGACTACTTGTTATAGTTATATCAATTTGGTATTTCCAACAGTAATTAGAGGAAGCACAATTTAATTAAATATGTGGATGGAGGTAATTGATTTCAGAGCAAAGTTTCTTATTTCAGATTACTTATTTGGAGCTCAGATTTTGCTTGTTGTTAATGGAGTTACATTTGTATAACCAATTGTAATAAATTAAGATTTCCATGAGGCATATGGTTGTGTTCATGTCTGAAGAACTACAGATTTCAAGTAAAACAAAATAAAACGCAGAAATCAGCGAACCAAGTCACATTTATTGAGTACAGACATCAACACAAATTTCATTTTTGTATTAAAATCTAAAAATTCCATGTAAATAACTGTGTTCATAGGTTGTTCTCTTAGGCTAAAAATAAAGATGAATATTGCATCTTTCATCAACATTAACATCAGGATATTTGGGTGGGACCAATCTTCTCAAGATTTGATTTTAAATTGTTGCTTAGTCTTATTCAAATTACACGTATCCTTCCCTCTCAAGGTACATAAAATGAAATGTTCTGAAAAGACAATTATGTGAATATGTGAAATTGTAGGGACTTACGGACTCTACTAATTTTAGCAGTAATTTTTTTTCTCATAGTGGGATCCGTTTTCAGAGTACATTAAATCATGTATAAGTAGTCTTCATCTTTCAGTAAAGAGACTATTTCTTCCAGTTGAAATTTAAACTTTCTTTTACTCTCTTTTTCTTTTTTTCTGTTGTCAACTTTATTGAAATGTAATTTGCATAACAATGAAGTTCATCCTTCTTAGTGAACAGTTCTGAGTTTTGGCAGCTATATATCTGCTGCCAGTATTAGGATGTAGAACATTTAGCCCAAACTCCCTCATGCCGCAACTTTAGTCTCCTTTCCTTGACTCTCACTCCTTGGTAGGCACCAATATGTTTTTTGTTCAGATAGTTTTGCTTTTGCAAATTGTTATATAAATAAAATCATACAACATGTAGCCTTTTGGGTTTGGTTTCCAAAGTTCATCTAATGCATTTGAGATTCATGCATGCTGTGGTGTGTGTATCAGTCTCTGTTTTCTTTTACTGCAGAATAGTATCCTATTATATGAATATACCATAGTTTGTTCAGTCATTTTATGCTTTCTTTTTATTTTGTTTTTTACAAAATTAATTATTTCATGGATATACCATAGTTTGTTCAGCCATTTTATGCTTTCATTTTATTTTGTTTTTTCAAAATTAATTATTTATTTATACTAATTTTGTGGGTACATAGTTGTTGTATATATTTATAAGATACATCCATTTTTTTTTTTTGAGAAGAGTGGCATTCTGTCACCCAGGCTAGAGTGCAGTGGTGTTATCATGGCTGTCTGCAGCCTTGACACCCTGGACTCAATCAATTCTCCTGCTCTGGCCTCCTGAGTAGCTGGGACTATAGGTGTGCACCATTATGCCTTGCTGATTTTTTTTTTTGTGTGTATATATACACACACACACACACACACACACACATACACATACACATATATACACACACACATATATACATACATACACACACATACATACATACACACACATACACATACATACATATATGTTTGTTGTTGTTGTTGTTATTGAGATGAGGTTTTGCGATATTGACAGGCTGGTGTTGAACTACTGGGCTCAAGTGGTCTGTGTTTCTTGGCTTCCCAAAGTACTAGGATTACAGGTGTGAGCCATTGTGCCTGGACCTATACATGGAGTACAGTATGGGGTACAGGAGATGTTTGATACAGGCATACAATGCATACCAATCATATCAGGGTAAATGGGGTGTCCAGCACCTTAAGTATTTATCCTTTCTTTGTGTTACAGACTATCAAATTATACTCTTTTAGTTATTTTAAAATATAAAAGATATTTTTGTTACTGTAGTTACTCTGTTTTGCTATCAAATACTAGATCTTGTTCACCCCATCGAACTATATTTTTGTACCCACCAGTGAAACCCACTTCAATCCACCCTCCAACCACTACCACACTACCCTTCCCAGCCTCTGGTAACCATCATTCTACTCTCTATCTCTGTAAGCTAATTTTAAAAAAATTAGTTTCCACAAATAGGTGAGAACATGTGAAGTTTGTCTTTCTGCACCACACTTATTCCGCTTAACATAATGACCCCCTGTTCCATCCATGTTGTTGCAAATGACAGGATCACATTCTTTTATATGGCTGAATAGTATTCCATTGTGTATAAGTACAACAATTTCTTCATCCACTCATCTGTTGATGGACACTTAGGTTGCTTCCAAATATTGGCTATTTTGAATAGTGCTGCAATAAACATGGAAGTGCAGATATCTCTATGATACACTGATTTTCTTTCTTTTGGTTACACACTTGGCAGTGGGATTGCTGGATCTTATAGTAGCTCTATTTTTAGTCTTTTAAGGAACCTCCAAGCTATTTGCCATAGTGGTTGTATTAATTTACATTCCCACCAACAGTGTACAAGGGTCCCCTTTTCTAAACATCCTTGCCAGCACTCGTTACTGCCTGTCTTTTGAATAAAAGCCATTTTAACTGGGATGTAATGATAGCTCATTGTAGCTTTGATTTGCATATCTCTGATGATCAGTGATGTTGAGCATCTATTCATATACCCGTTTGCCATTTGTAGTCTTCTTTTAAGAAGTGTCTATTTAGATCTTTGCCCATTTTTAATTGGATTATTAGACTTTTTCCCTTTATAGTTGTTTGAGCTCCTTATATAATCTGGTTATTAATCTCTTGTCAGATGGATAGTTTGAAGATCTGTTCCCCCATTCTATGGGTTGTCTCTTCACTTCATTGATTGTTTCCTTTGCTGTGCAGAAGCTTTTTAACTTGATGTCGTCCCATTTGTCTGGTTTTGCTTTCATTGCCAATGCTTGTTTAGTATTACCCAAGAAATCTTTGCCTACTACAATGTCCTGAAGAGTTTCCCCAGTGGTTTTGTTTTTTTTTTGCTTTTGTACAGTAGTTTCATAGTTTGAGGTCTTAGATTTTAGTCTTTAATCCATGTTTATTTGCTGTTTATATACAGTTCTAGTCTTATTTTGCATGTGGATATTCAGGTTTTCCAGCACCATTTATTGAAGAGATTGTTCTTAGGACCTTTGTCGAAAATGAATTCACTGTAGATATATAAATTTGTTTCTGGGTTCTCTATTCTATTATATTGGTCTATGTTTCTTTTTATGCCAGTAGCATGCTGTTTGGTCGCTATAGCTCTGTAGTATAATTTGAAATCTGGTAATGTAATTTCTCTATTTTTTCTTTTCTTTTTCTTTTTGTCTTGGATAGCTTTGGCTATTCTGGGTCTTTTGTGATTCCACATAAATTTTAGGATTATATTTCCTATTTCTCTGAAGAATGGCATTGGTATTTTGATAAGCATTGCATTGAATTTTCAGATTCCTTTGAGTAATGTGGACATTTTAACAATATTGATTCTTACAGTCCATGAACATGGAA
>NW_012110252.1:6043093-6044761 GCF_000951045.1 Mandrillus leucophaeus
GATGCCCTTCAGTTCTTTCTGTTGTCTAATTGATTTAGCTAGGACTTTCTACTTTCTTTTCATTTTGTAGGTAGTATTTCTGCCATGAACACTAGGATTATATTAACATTTTAACTAGTTGTTGTTGTATTTACTTTTATTTTATTTTAGAACTTTTCCAATGAGTTGTTATGATTTTAGACTTTCTAAATGAAGAGCTTTTTTATTTATTAAATTATTTGTGAACATTTCAATTGTAATAAGTATTGCATTTAATTAAAAATGAATTGCTTTTGAAAAGATTCTATTAAAATTCTAGAGATATGTTAATGACTTATTTGTTGTATTTTTTTGGGTGCTTTTTCTGGTGAAAACACTAATTATGAAAAATCAGAAACCACAGACACATATAAAAAATATAAGGAAGAAAGATCCATAGTATTCTAACATGGCTCATAGTTTTCTGGAAAATAATTACAATTGTTTTCAATCTCTAATATCTGCAATATCAATCTCAAAGATTGAGAACTACTGGCAAACCATAGTTGGAAATTTTAATAGTAAAGCCAAAATTAGCTAATTTACTTAACTGAGGGGAAGCAAGTTGAGCCTATGAAGTGTAGATAAGAAAACATGCGTCAGTGTTCAAGACATAAAAAAGAAAAAAAGAGGAAAGAAACATATATTTCATTATTTGAACTAGATTACATTCTTCCTTGGAGTTCCCTACTTTTGTTATCCTGTGTAATGGTGTTTTAAGTAGGGTTAAAACTAAGATATTTCAAATTCTGTAGTAGAAAAAAATAGTCTGATATTATAGATTAAAAAATGAATTAAATATAATTATTAATCTAAGGTTATGAAGTCTAAGAAATTCCAGCTCATTTGTTTAAAACACGAATGTCCATATTCTTTTACTTTTATTCTATGATATATGACAGTATATCATAGATGACATGCATTCTATTTATAAAAGTGTGTGTTTATCTTAAGGTACATAAGCTAATGAACATTTACAAATTGCTTTCCTTACATTTTGCTACAAAGAATTTGAAGCACATACTTTACAGTTTGATTCATATTAATAGTTATGGTCTTTTTTGTACAAGTTGTACCTACGTTAAAAATTAGAATGGGTCTTAGAAGTCGTCTTAGTTCAAGTACCTTATTTTTCTGGAGAAGAAATTCGTCTCTTAAATGGTCAGTGAATAGAAAAGTTTAAATAGATACAAGGATCCCTGGTTTCAATACAAAAGAATTTCGCCTATAACATCACTGTGATGCAATGAATCTCGCCAAAAATAATTTTCTATATGTCTGTTTGTAACAAGTGTTAGCCCCCAAACCTTTAAATCAAGAAGTAGCGCTATATGAAAGAAATCCAGTCTTGTGGTTCACTCTTTTCTGTGACTGTCACCATTTCCCTCCCTCTATGCTCCCACCACAGTATTTGGGATCAGCTCCACCTCATCTCTTGTCAGGCCAGTACTTCTCACGCCTTTGAGGACATGAGAATCATCTGGAGAATCAGTAATGAGCACAAAGTAGAATAGGGCCTGGGCCCGTGGATTTGCGCCAAATTTTGTGGGTGAGTTTTATGCCCCCTAAAGAAATCACTGGTGTAAACTCCTGCATGTGCTTCCACATGAGCCCCTTCCTCTCCAGCCTGCCTCATTCTTCTCGAATCAA
>NW_012110252.1:6045036-6046961 GCF_000951045.1 Mandrillus leucophaeus
AAAAAAAAAAATTCTTCCATATATGAGTGCTAGTATGCTTTCTGCATTATCCTCACACAAGGCAAGGGAGCTGATTTCATTTCCTTTTGTAATCACTGCACATGACAAGCTCCCAAAATACATATTGAATGAAGTGAATGAATACACTTATTTTGAACTCTTAGTCTTTATAAACATTAATATTTTCTGGTAATCATAATAACAGCTGCTGTTTGTTCAGTAGTTAACATGTGCCAGCCTTGGTGCTAACTGTTTTGTGCGTGTTATTATTATGTCCTTAGAACAACTATCCTGATGCGCAGTATTTTAATTCCATTTCATGTGTGGGGCAATTTGAAGCTCTGTAAAGTTAAATACCTGCATCACTTGCAATAGCTAGTAAGGCGCAGAATTGAGAACTAAATATACACTCCTAGCAGCTTTTTCAATAGTGTCTATCGTCATCGTAATCTTGACTGTAGATTGGCTGTTCTTAAATGGACTTAAAGTGACAGCAAATGAGTGACCACCATGTCATATTTTAAAGGCTTACAGTGAAATAATTTATTCTGTTATGTAAAACAGAATGATCTTTCATCTAAATTAGAGAAGTTTTGCGATTGTGTAGGTATATTGAGTGTGTGTGTGTATGTGTGTGTGTGAGCGTTTATTACATGCAGTTCAAGTGAGACTAGGTATGTGATAATATCTTATCCAATAACTGTTCCCACTGTACTTCCCGAAAGAAAGCAGTCTGATTTCATGTCATTTCAGGCACTTTGGGTTATTTTAAATTCTTATCTAGTTTTTTAAGACTTGGTTCTAGAATGTAGTCTAAGAATGCAGTCCCATGTGTGATTATAAGTCCTCTTTCTCCCTTCCAGTCTTTCCCTGGTTCAGAAAAGACTTGACTCCATAGGCATCATGTGGGGCTGGAGAAGACCTGTTCTTTTCCCATCCCCTTCAAGTGCTCCTTGCTTCCCCTCTGGTGGTTGTACTTTATAGAGGACTTTCAAATGGGAGTTCACTCTGGGATCCATTTGATAGTTTTTCTCAGGGACTCTGGATCTCCCCTAGAGTTTCCTGGAATTAGGACTTAGTCTCTGCCAAGAAAAACTGACAATAGAGTCTGCCACAGTAATAATTTCTACCCAAGTTTGTAACCCTCTTGTGGGTGAGGACAAGATGATACTCCTTACAATTTCCACAGCATCCTTTTGACTCATGGAAAACTCACTCACCTTTGCCACACCAAATGTGGAATGCAGGCTTTTCCTCATCCTCCACACTCATATCCCATTTCTGCTCACCTGTCTCTCCCTTAGCCCTTCTTCTGCCCAGTAGCATCAGGTAGATTTAAAACTTAGAAAGTTCTAGACTAGAGAGATAAATCAGCCCTCAAAACAGTAGGAAGTTAAATGCAGGTAGTGAGGGAAATGCTTTCCAAGGTACCTCTTTATCTTGAAGAAGGGGAGATGCTAATAAGTGATAGAATGGTGATGATGAAGTGGTTATATTCTCTCAAATTCACTTATTCCCAAGTTTTATGGACCAGTGTTTATCATATTTTTTCTGCAGCCCACACTAAGAAATAATTTTTGCATTACAGTCGAGTTGACTCTCCCTCTCTCTTTCTCCTTTTCTCACACATCACACACGTACAATAATAATAATAATAATAATAATAATAATAATAATAATAAGCTCAACACTCACCTATTTTGTATACCCTGCAGTGTGTTTCCTTTTCTTCTTCTATCCAGTACTATCGGTGTTTAACCTGCTTGTTTCATGACCCGTGAAACTGATTAGATAACCTTAATCTTGGCATGGGTTAAGTTTCACAATTTATAAAGCACTGCTCTAGAAGGTAAAGACTAATAAACATGTTGGTTGACCTTTCTTCCCTTGTACAAAGGATTCTCAGGTCAATAGCTAGGCTTTAC
>NW_012110252.1:6048356-6052004 GCF_000951045.1 Mandrillus leucophaeus
GTGATCCACCCACCTCGGCCTCCCAAAGTGCTGGGATTACAGACGTGAGCCACCGCACAACCAAGTTGGCGTTTCTTATGGCTGTTGCCTCAAATAAGTACACTATGGAGGATGGCCTTATGGCTTAAGTCTGCCTCATAGACGATTTTTCGGTGAAACATTTGAATTGCTCTCTAAGTCTCAACTCTAATTCCTTAGTTCACAACTAAAAGATTTACTTTTGGCTAAGGAGTGCAAGAAACAGACAAGCAACCAAAACAAAACCTATACACACTCCCCCCACCACACACACCAAGATTCTAATATTCATTATAATAATTATAGCCATATAAGGAGTTCTTTTTGTGTGTCTGACACTATGCTATACATTGTCACTAAATCCCCAAAGAAAACTTAGAGGTATTTTTACTAAGTTACAGATAAAATTTTTTTGAAAAGGTTTAAGTCGATCTAACATCACATTGGTGAACATTTTAACCCATCTTTCAGAATATACAATGGACATAGTTGTCAGGCAAACATGTTAGTGTAGAGATGCCTTTCATTCTTTAATGGTAGGTGCTCTTTTAGATGTCTAGTAGGAACCCAATAGTTATCTTGTTTATTAATAATGAAGATTAAGATGAGAAGTCATTTTCTTTGGTTCTCTTATTTCTAAGCAACATTTCGGCATTAGTAATGAACTCCTTAAACAAACACCGAGGATTCTTATTAGCTTTCTTTTTCTGTGGCAAACATTATTAACTGATCACGGCATCCTTTCACTGGAAAGGCTGGGCAGCAGAAGCTTCCACAGAGGGCTCTCTAGCCAGACACCACCAATCAATTCTTGAAGGTATCAAAATTAAAACCAATGTGCCATTTCTGCTTTCTTCTATCCTATGACTCTCTTACTCTGAGGATTAGAAAGACAAATTTGAAATTTTCACTTAAATCTTAAGAGACATGTTGATTTGCAAGAGGTATTTATTAGGTGTTAAGCAGAATAAGCTGGTTAACTCTTTGATATCCTCTCTCATGGAGACTGAGTAAATTGGCTTTCCCTATTAAGGAAAAATGCAATAATGTCTGCATTTCACAGTGAGTTAAGAATTTTAGGGAATGGGGCATTACATTTACAGCCTAGGTTCTGAAATTGTACATGAACAATTTGAGCTCAAAGATTAGAATGTTGAAAATCAGTGATTTTCTGGCAGCTCCTTAATGTATAGCAGCAGCAACAGCCATCACAATAATAATATAACTTTTCCAGGTTCCTACTGTGAAGCTAAGCTCTGTACAGGCAAAGCTTATTCTATTGCACTTTGTGTCATTGTGCTTTGCAGACAATGCATTTTTTTTCCAAATGACAAATTTTTGGCATCATTTTTGCAACAGTATATGCCTAATTCATGTGTTTGGGTCACATTTTGGGAATTCTCACAATATTTCAAATTGATTTATTATTATTGTATCTGTTATTGTGATCTGTGATCAGTGATCTTTGATGTTACTATCATAATTCTTTTGGAGTGTCATGAACCATGTCAATATAAAACAGCAAAGTTAATCAATAAATGTTGTATGTGTTCTGGCTGCTCCACTGACTAGCTGTTGCCCCATCTCTCAGCTTTTCCCTAGGCCTCCCTAGTCGCTGATACACAGCAACTTTGAAATTATGGCAATTAATAATCCTATAGTCACCTCTAAGTACTCAAGTTAAAGAAAGAGTCACACATCTCTCAATATAAATCAAAAGCAAGAAATGATTAAGCTTAGTGAGGAAGGCATGTCAATAGCCAAGACAGACCAAAAGCTAGACCTCTTGGTCCAGTTATCCAAGTTGTGAATGCAAAGGAAAAGTTCTTGAAAGAAATTAAAACTCCAGTGAACACACAAATGATAAGAAAGCAGAACAGCCTTATTGCTGATATTAAGAAAGTTTTAATGGTCTGTATAGATTAAAGCAACCACGACATTCCCTTGAGCCAAAGCCTAATTCCAGAGCAAGGCCCTAACTCCCTTCAGTTCTATAAAGGCTGAGAGAGATGAAGAAATTGCAAAGGAAAACTTTGAAGTGAGCAGAGATTGGTTCATGAGGTTTAAGGAAAGACGCTGTCTCTGCAACATCAAAGTGCAAGCTGAAGCAGCAAGTGCTGATGTAGAAATCACAGCAAACTGGTTATCCAGAAGATGTATCTGAGATCATTGCTGAAATGGACCACACTAGACAACAAATTTTCAGTGTAGCCAAAACAACCTTCTATTGGAAGAAGATGGCATCTAGGAATTTCAGAGCCAGAGAGAAGAAGTTGATGCCTCGCTTCAAAGCTTCAAAGGATGAGCTGACTCTCTTGTTACAGGTTAATGGAGCTGATGGCTTTAAATTGAAGTCAGTGCTCATGTATCTTTCCGAAAACCCTAAGAACCTTAAGAGTTAGGCTGACTGTGCTCTATAAATGGAACGACAAACCCTGGATGATAGTACCTCTGCTTACAGCACAGTTTACTCAATAATTTTAAGCCCACTATTGAAACCTACTGCTTAAAGAAACAAAATTTTCTATCAAAATATACCTGCTCATCAACAATGCACCTGGTTACCCAAGAGCTCTGATGGAGAGGTACAAGACGAATAATGTTGTTTTCAGGCCTGCCAACACAACATTCATTGTACAACCCTTGAGTTCAGGATAATTTTCTATTTCAAACCTTATTTTTTTAAAAGTTGATTCCAACCCTCATGAATGACTTTGGCTCCAGACTTTAGTGTAGGAATTTACTGCAGAGGTGGTGGAAATAGCAAGATAAATAAAATTAGAAGTGGAGTCTCCAGAAGTTTCTGAATTGCTGTACCCTCATGATAAAACCTAAATAGATAAGGATTTACTTCTTATGGATGAGCAAAGATGGAATTTACTCCCAGTAAATATGATGAAATGACAGCAAATGATTTAGAATATTATATAAATTTGGTTGATAAAGCAGTGATAGATTGCATTTGTCAGTCTAGAGGGACAGAACTAATAGGAGATATATATGTATATATAAAAGCGAGTTTATTAAGTGGCGTTAACTCACATGATCACAAGGTCCCATAACAGGCCATCTGCAAGCTGAGGAGCAAGGAAGCCAGTCCAAGTCTCAAAGCTGAACAACTTGGAGTCCAATGTTCAAGGGCAGGAAGCATCCAGCACAAGAGGAGACTGGAGGCTGGAAGGCTAAGCCAATCTAGCCTTTTTATGGTTTTTCTGCCTGCTTTATATTCCAGTTGCACTGGCAGCTGATTAGTTGGTGCCCCCCCTCCAGATTAAGGGTGGGTCTACCTTTCCCAGCCCAATGACTCAAATGCTAATCTCCTTTGGCAACACCCTCACAGACACATCCAGGATCAATAGTTTGCATCCTTTGATCAAATTAAGTTGACATTCAATATTAACCATCACATAGAGTTTGAAAGGATAGACTCTAATCTTGAAAGAAGTTCAACTGTGGGAAAAAATGCTATCAAACAGCATCACATGCTACAGGTAAATATTTTGTAAAGGAAAAGTCAATCAATGTGGCAAAATTCATTATTGTCTTAATTTCTGAAATTTTCATAGCCACCCCAACATTCAGCAACCACCACCTTGATCAGTCAACAACCAATAATACCAAGGTAAGTTC
>NW_012110252.1:6053738-6058093 GCF_000951045.1 Mandrillus leucophaeus
GGAGGTTCCAGTGAACCTAGATTGTGCCACTACACTCCAACCAGGGGGACAGAGCAAGACTCTATCTCAAAATAAATAAATAAATAAATAAATAAATAAATAAATAGTGTTTCTAATATCTCTAAGACTGTCTTTAAAACTGCATGTTTAAACATTTTGCTAGACTGATATGTTCAGTATCCCTGGTAGTTGCTAGTGTCTTCTTTCTTTACTTTCTCTGCAAAAGCATAATCCATTCTCATTGCTGACATTCTCAGAATCTAATCTTGTACAGATTAACAATATCAAACAGTATGTGCCTATTCACAAAATAATACATAATTGTAGATTTTGTGATTCACAATAAATCAGTAAAAGCACATTGCTCTCTCCCCTCCCCCGACTGGCCTTGGTGATAATTGTTCTGGGAATTCTATAAACCATGGCATCATCATGAGAGAGATACACATGCTTGCTTTCTGATGTTAATCAAACCATTTCTATTTCTTCATGGCTTTTCGTTAGATGAATTTTGGCTTTATGTAATACAGAAACACATCTTTCTTTTAAATGGAACTGTATAACCTTAGTCTTCATCTTTCTAATTGTTTTACTTTGGTCAAATCTGAAAATCCTTCTATACCTCAGAAATGTATCTGGAAAATGAGGATAAACCTAAATCACAGGGTTCTCATAAAGGTTTTAATATACTAGTGAGGAATTCCTTTGAAATTGAGTATGCATTGACCACTGTTGTTATCACTAGAACTACTTGGAAGTGGACAACATGCATCATTTTTAAACAATTGTTTGGTGGTACAGTTTTTATTTTATTTTATTTTATTTTAAATTCTATAGGTTTTTGGGGGCAAGTAGTATTTGATTACATGAGTAAGTTCTTTAGTGGTGATTTGTGAGATTTTGGTGCACCCATGACCCAAGCAGTATACACTGAGCCCAATTTGTAGCCTTTTATCCCTCACGCTCTTCCCACCCTTTCCTCCTGAGTCCTCAAAGTCCATTGTATCATTCTTATGTCTTTGCATCCTCATAGCTTAGTTCCCACTAATGAGTGAGAGCATACAATATTTGGTTTCCCATCGCTGAATTACTTCACTTAAAATAATAATCTCCAATCCCATCCAGGTTGCTGCAAATGCCATTAATTCATTTTTTTTTCTTTTATGGCTGAGTAGTATCCCATCATGTATATATACCACAATTTCTTTATCAACTCGTTGATTGATGGGCATTTGGGCTGGTTCCATATTTTTGCATTTGCAAATTGTGCTGCTATAAATATGCATGTGCAAGTATCTTTTTTGTATAATGGCTTCTTTTCCTCTGGGTAGATACCCAATAGTGTGATTGCTGGATCAAATGGTAATTCTACTTTGAGTTCTTTAAGGGATCCCCACACTGTTTACCATAGTGATTGTACTAGTTTACATTATGACCAGCAATGCAGAGGTGTTCCCATTTCACCACATCATGCCAACATCTATTTTTTTTTTTTTTTTGGTTATGGCCATTATTGCCAGAGTAAGGTGGTATTGCATTTTGGTTTTGATTTGTGGTTGCCTGATTATTAGTGATGTTGAGCATTTTTTCACATTTGAAAAAACAGCTTAGCTCCCACTTGTAACTGGGGGCCATTTGTATATTTTCTTTTAATTTTTAAATAGTTTAAAAACATAAGCCAAGCTATATAGTCTCATATTTTCACAACTAGCTTGAAAATATTTAATATAAAAATTTGTATTAATATTGCTTATGTAAACCTTTATTGGTAGTTGGTGATATTTCTATCACTCATGTTAAATTCTCTTCTCAAATAAATTATAATAATGGTTTTATAACACATACACACATGTGTGCACCTAACATTTGTTGTGCTTTACTAAGTACTAGGCATATAATTTGCCTCCCAATTTATTGCAAGTAAGGTTTATCAAATATTTTACCACTACATAACATGGCATATTGCCTTGCCAGCCTCCAATACTAGTTCTTTGACACCAGCTGCCTGAATGCTAAGGCAGTGACAACCATTTTTGTTTTAATTGTAGCAGGATCCCACTCTTGGTACTTGTTTAGGTATTAGGGAGATTTTGATGGGCACATTAACCCTACTGACAGAACATCTCAGTGATTCAACACAGAAAAGACACATTTCTTGCTCATGCTATATGTCTAAATGACTGTTGATTGGCTGCAGGGTAACAGTTCTAAAATAAAATTATGCTTAGCTTTAAAAAAATAAAATAAGGGTCAGTAAAAGATCTAATTATTTTTCTCTATTTTTATTTTCTCACATTTTCATTTAATTTTACATTATTTTATTAATATAACTGTACAAACTGTAAAACCAGTTACTTGCTAAAGAGTTATTTGATAAAAACAGATTGACTGAGTAGAAAATCTCACCATGATCTTTGACTTACTTAATGGTACTTACAGAAAACAATTTATATAAATTAAAAGGCCATAGCCCAAGCAACCAGCAAGTATTTGACTCATCCAAATCTGTATCATGATGTCCATTAGCTCAAGATGTTGATTTTTCTTCTTTCTCTTCTTGCTGTTTTTTTTTAACTATTTTTTTCATGTAGCCGCCAGAGAATGCTTATGAGAAGTTAACATAAATATCACACAGTGTTTTCAAATATTGTTTATGTTTGACTGAATAGAGATTTGTACAGAGAATAGTTAAATATATTGACTAAAATGGATGCTCCACAGTATAAAATAATATTTGGTAGATTACTTATAAAATTTTTCTTGTTATTTTGAAACCCAAAGTTGTTTATATATGTAGTCTTACTTTTTAGGTTTAAACCTTTTTATGTGTTTGCTATTAACTGACTTAGAAAAAGTAATACCTTAAAACAAGAAAATAAATGCTCAGGACAATAGGTAGATTGAAAATTCATTTGACATTAAAACAATTTTTGGTGACATTTATTTTTGTGCATATTAGTACCAGAACTAAAAATAAAGCCCTGGCAGTCTCTCTCTCTCTCTCTGTATGTATGTATGTGTGTGCGTGTGTGTGTGTGTGTATATGTATATACACGGATGTGTACTATGATACATTGGCCTTTTTGAATTACTTCTACAATTGCTATTGGTTAAGCCATAATCATAGCAAAATATTTCACCAAGATGAAAGGAATATAAAAATGTTTCTGTCATTATAAAAATTGCAGTGAAGAAGTTGGAACTTAAAGCCAAAACAAATAGCTTGCATAATTAAAACAGAGCTCTGTCTGTGGTAAATTTTTTGGCCTGGAAATATGAAATGTTTCTTAATTCTTGAAAGTAATAGTTGTTAACACTTCATAAAATTATAGTGTGAGAGAGAATGTGTTGTAATTAGCAGCTGCAGAGATAAATAGAAAATCTTGCTTAGTTGTGTACCTTACATTTGCATCCTGACAATGCTGGATACATTTTAATGAGAAAAAAAAATAAATTAAAATTAAAGCATCAGCATAGAATCTATATATACTATTTTTCCAATCTGCACTCCAAGAGTACCTCTGTGTTTACCATTGCTGTTTATTTATTTATTTATTTATTATTTCATTAGTTTGGGAGGAATGGTTGTTTTCTGTTACATGGATAAGTTCTTTTGTGGTAATTTCTGAGATGTTGGTGTATCTGTCACCCAAGAAGTGTTCACTGTAACCAACGTATAGTCTTTTATCCCTCAGCCCCCTCAGCCCCTTCCCACGAGTCCCCAAAGTCCATTGTATAATTCTTATGCCTTTGTGTTCTCATAGCTTAGCTCCCACTAATAACTGAGGAAATGTGATATTTGATTTTCCATGCCTGAGTTACTTCACTTAGAATAATGATCTCCATCTCCATTCGGGTTACTACAAATGCCATTATTTTGTTCCTTTTTATGGCTGAGTAATATTCCATGGTGTATATATACCCCACCTTCTTTATCTGTTCATTGGTGGACGGACATTTAGGCTGGTTTCATATTTCTGCAATTGCAAAAACAAATAACCTCATCAAAAAGTGGGCAAAGGACATGAATAGACAATTCTCAAAAGAAGATAAACAAATGGCCAACAAACATATGAAAAAAATGCTCAACATCACTAATTATCAGAGAAATGCAAATTAAAACTACAATGAGATACCACCTTACCTGTGCAAAAATGGCCACAATTTAAAAATCAAAAAATAATAGATATTGGCATGGATGTGGTGAAAAGGGAACACCTTTACACTGTTAGTTAAAATGTAAATTAGTACAGCCACTATGGAAAACAGTATGGAGCTTCACTAAAAAACTAGAAGTAGAATTACCATTTGACCCAGCAATCCCAATATTGGATATCTACCCAGAAGAAAAGAAG
>NW_012110252.1:6059723-6064001 GCF_000951045.1 Mandrillus leucophaeus
ATATGTAGTCTTACTTTTTAGGTTTAAACCTTTTTATGTGTTTGCTATTAACTGACTTAGAAAAAGTAATACCTTAAAACAAGAAAATAAATGCTCAGGACAATAGGTAGATTGAAAATTCATTTGACATTAAAACAATTTTTGGTGACATTTATTTTTGTGCATATTAGTACCAGAACTAAAAATAAAGCCCTGGCAGTCTCTCTCTCTCTCTCTGTATGTATGTATGTGTGTGCGTGTGTGTGTGTGTGTATATGTATATACACGGATGTGTACTATGATACATTGGCCTTTTTGAATTACTTCTACAATTGCTATTGGTTAAGCCATAATCATAGCAAAATATTTCACCAAGATGAAAGGAATATAAAAATGTTTCTGTCATTATAAAAATTGCAGTGAAGAAGTTGGAACTTAAAGCCAAAACAAATAGCTTGCATAATTAAAACAGAGCTCTGTCTGTGGTAAATTTTTTGGCCTGGAAATATGAAATGTTTCTTAATTCTTGAAAGTAATAGTTGTTAACACTTCATAAAATTATAGTGTGAGAGAGAATGTGTTGTAATTAGCAGCTGCAGAGATAAATAGAAAATCTTGCTTAGTTGTGTACCTTACATTTGCATCCTGACAATGCTGGATACATTTTAATGAGAAAAAAAAATAAATTAAAATTAAAGCATCAGCATAGAATCTATATATACTATTTTTCCAATCTGCACTCCAAGAGTACCTCTGTGTTTACCATTGCTGTTTATTTATTTATTTATTTATTATTTCATTAGTTTGGGAGGAATGGTTGTTTTCTGTTACATGGATAAGTTCTTTTGTGGTAATTTCTGAGATGTTGGTGTATCTGTCACCCAAGAAGTGTTCACTGTAACCAACGTATAGTCTTTTATCCCTCAGCCCCCTCAGCCCCTTCCCACGAGTCCCCAAAGTCCATTGTATAATTCTTATGCCTTTGTGTTCTCATAGCTTAGCTCCCACTAATAACTGAGGAAATGTGATATTTGATTTTCCATGCCTGAGTTACTTCACTTAGAATAATGATCTCCATCTCCATTCGGGTTACTACAAATGCCATTATTTTGTTCCTTTTTATGGCTGAGTAATATTCCATGGTGTATATATACCCCACCTTCTTTATCTGTTCATTGGTGGACGGACATTTAGGCTGGTTTCATATTTCTGCAATTGCAAAAACAAATAACCTCATCAAAAAGTGGGCAAAGGACATGAATAGACAATTCTCAAAAGAAGATAAACAAATGGCCAACAAACATATGAAAAAAATGCTCAACATCACTAATTATCAGAGAAATGCAAATTAAAACTACAATGAGATACCACCTTACCTGTGCAAAAATGGCCACAATTTAAAAATCAAAAAATAATAGATATTGGCATGGATGTGGTGAAAAGGGAACACCTTTACACTGTTAGTTAAAATGTAAATTAGTACAGCCACTATGGAAAACAGTATGGAGCTTCACTAAAAAACTAGAAGTAGAATTACCATTTGACCCAGCAATCCCAATATTGGATATCTACCCAGAAGAAAAGAAGTCATTATAAGAAAAAAAGACCCTTGCAAATGCATGTTTATACCATTGCTTTTAGATTTTACTTCGCAGACTTGTAAGAATTCTGTGATACAATTGGAATATGTTACTTTTGTTACTGAGTTTTACATGAAAGGTTTCTGTCATTAAGTCAGCAATAAAATTAATGATTAATTAATGATTCTTATGACCTCCTTATATATATCTCAATGAGACCAATATTAAAGTTTGGCATTAACTAAATTCTGGCCTGAAAAATATATTATTTCAGATATAGCTTATACATTTTTAAAAATTGACTTTTGAGCTGATGTTTGGTTTTATTAGAAAAACATACTCAATGAGCTCCAAAAGTTATGCTTATATGTGATGTCAGAAATATCTGGATACTGAATAAAGAAAATTGAAATGAAAGATGGAAACCTGAAGAAGACTACTTTTGAAATAGAGTGATCTAATTTTTAATTTTACTATCTTCAAAGCCCACCTCTCACTGTATGCATTTTTGGGGTTAAAAAAAAATGTGCGCTTCACATGCCCACTTATCTACAGAACTGACAAGATTCATTTAAATTCATTACATAGTTTTCAGACCTTCACTACATTACAATGCTGTGCTACATACTGGCTAGACAACAATAATGAAGCTCATTGAAAATATCATTAGGGACAACACAGATAATTTGCTGAGCTTTCCACCAGTGGAATTACCTACATGCTGTGGTAGCATGAAGATAAACTTTATTCTGCCTGGGAAAACACTAGGGTTTTCCAGAAGAGGTCATCTTTGGTTAAGCCTTGAAAGAGTTGGTGGATTTTTTCAAGTAGAGGTCTCTCTGAGAACACCGTAAACTGAATGACTGGCGTGAACAAATGGATGGGCCATAAGTGGCCTCACAGAGACAGGAGAAATGTCCACCAGTTGGGTGCTTATTACAGCATCTGGGTGAAGTGTGAAGAGAAACAGATGAGTAGTGCGTCAAGTAGGGAGGAGAGGTGACAGAATTGAGGGAAACTGGAATTGTGAGGATTCAATGTATGGGACACACACAGATGTTGTTGGGGCAGTAGATAGAACTTGGGAACTGGATTTGAACTCTTATTTTACTATATGTATACTTATTTTACCCATTATTATACAATGCTACATATTCTGATAGTAAAATGAGTATAACCACATATACCGTGCTCACATCTTGAAGAGGGTTGAAAAAAATCAAACGCCATGGCTTCAAAGTCCTTCCTCCGAACCAGATAGGCTCTGCTCAGTGAGTGAGGGTGTATTTGCCTAGACATGCAAATGAATGAATGAGTGAGAGAAGTGCACTAGAAAACCTACTATCACCAAAGACCAATGTCAGTTTCCCCAAACAGCTTTATTAGTAATGCAGCTAACCTTTACATTCAAAAATGATAAAATGAGGAGAAATGCATACATTTGTCATTTCTATTAGGGATGAGTGATTAGAATTAGGAAACAGAGAGGAAGACATTTTTATATTTGAATTGCTGATAGATGGTAATGCTAAGAACAGGATAAAGAATGGAGGAGAAAAATGAGGAGAAGCTGGGGAGAGACTTCCAGTAGGATCTAATTTTGTTTTACGGTTTGTGAAGTGTCTGCATGTCCTCACCATTGAGCTACAATTTTGTTTTGAAATCAACTAAAGTATAAAAACTAGGTCATCCATATACAGATGGCAGTTACACTCGTAGCGGGGAATGTGATGCCCAGGAATTTGTATATTAAGTCATGTGTTAGAAAGTTGATTCATGAATACTGAATGCAGAAAGCAAACATATGATGTAAATTCTTAAGTGATATTTATCTCAGAGAATCCGGAGACCCTGAAATGAGCCAAAAAAGGATGACTGCCCATGAAAGGAGCCCTAGAAGGAAGAGTGAAAAGAGATAGAGGAATGTGTTATGGTGTGAACATCACACAAGTGATGAATAGGATAAGACCTAAGAAAGGTGTCATTACTCTTGCCCCAAGAGAGTCAATGGTGTCCTGCATTGAGTACTTTTCAGTAGAGTGGCTGGAGATGAAATACAATTGTAGGAAATTAAAGAATGCATGGAAGTAAAAATAAAGAAACAGAAATGCAGTTTACACTTTCAAGAAGATTGATGATGAAGGAAAGAAATGTGTTTGACAATAAAACACCCCATGAAAGATTAGCATGCAAAGACAATACAACAAACCAATATACTGTTTTGTTTTTTCCCTTGGTCCTATTCCAACTAGCTAATGGTGGCTGTATAGCTTTCTTATATGCCTCGGTGTTTAGTTTAGGTTGTCTATCTCCAGGGAGAGCATAACATGGTAAACCCTTGGAATATCATGTCTCCTTTGCTAGTTTTCTTCTTTCCAGTTCAGGGGATTACAGTGATATTTTACATCACTGGCTGCAGCAAAGATCCCAAAGGTGGAAATATGCCTCCCTCAAAGGTACTGATGTCATCTCCATTAGGAGGAATTTCTGTATAATCTCACTAAAGACACCATGAAGACTTGTCCCGTGTTTGCAGTGTCTGATAGATGCTGCTGTAAGGCAACTCTTAGTTTTTATATGCACTTTTATGCTTTAATGCAATTCTCTCTCTCTCTAGGACTCAGGTATGAGTCCCACAGGAGAAGGGCTGGCAGAGGCATTAAGTGTTAGACCATGAACTGTATTGCATCATTCTTTCATTCAGACCTGGCTCATGGTT
>NW_012110252.1:6064051-6076623 GCF_000951045.1 Mandrillus leucophaeus
GGCGTGAACAAATGGATGGGCCATAAGTGGCCTCACAGAGACAGGAGAAATGTCCACCAGTTGGGTGCTTATTACAGCATCTGGGTGAAGTGTGAAGAGAAACAGATGAGTAGTGCGTCAAGTAGGGAGGAGAGGTGACAGAATTGAGGGAAACTGGAATTGTGAGGATTCAATGTATGGGACACACACAGATGTTGTTGGGGCAGTAGATAGAACTTGGGAACTGGATTTGAACTCTTATTTTACTATATGTATACTTATTTTACCCATTATTATACAATGCTACATATTCTGATAGTAAAATGAGTATAACCACATATACCGTGCTCACATCTTGAAGAGGGTTGAAAAAAATCAAACGCCATGGCTTCAAAGTCCTTCCTCCGAACCAGATAGGCTCTGCTCAGTGAGTGAGGGTGTATTTGCCTAGACATGCAAATGAATGAATGAGTGAGAGAAGTGCACTAGAAAACCTACTATCACCAAAGACCAATGTCAGTTTCCCCAAACAGCTTTATTAGTAATGCAGCTAACCTTTACATTCAAAAATGATAAAATGAGGAGAAATGCATACATTTGTCATTTCTATTAGGGATGAGTGATTAGAATTAGGAAACAGAGAGGAAGACATTTTTATATTTGAATTGCTGATAGATGGTAATGCTAAGAACAGGATAAAGAATGGAGGAGAAAAATGAGGAGAAGCTGGGGAGAGACTTCCAGTAGGATCTAATTTTGTTTTACGGTTTGTGAAGTGTCTGCATGTCCTCACCATTGAGCTACAATTTTGTTTTGAAATCAACTAAAGTATAAAAACTAGGTCATCCATATACAGATGGCAGTTACACTCGTAGCGGGGAATGTGATGCCCAGGAATTTGTATATTAAGTCATGTGTTAGAAAGTTGATTCATGAATACTGAATGCAGAAAGCAAACATATGATGTAAATTCTTAAGTGATATTTATCTCAGAGAATCCGGAGACCCTGAAATGAGCCAAAAAAGGATGACTGCCCATGAAAGGAGCCCTAGAAGGAAGAGTGAAAAGAGATAGAGGAATGTGTTATGGTGTGAACATCACACAAGTGATGAATAGGATAAGACCTAAGAAAGGTGTCATTACTCTTGCCCCAAGAGAGTCAATGGTGTCCTGCATTGAGTACTTTTCAGTAGAGTGGCTGGAGATGAAATACAATTGTAGGAAATTAAAGAATGCATGGAAGTAAAAATAAAGAAACAGAAATGCAGTTTACACTTTCAAGAAGATTGATGATGAAGGAAAGAAATGTGTTTGACAATAAAACACCCCATGAAAGATTAGCATGCAAAGACAATACAACAAACCAATATACTGTTTTGTTTTTTCCCTTGGTCCTATTCCAACTAGCTAATGGTGGCTGTATAGCTTTCTTATATGCCTCGGTGTTTAGTTTAGGTTGTCTATCTCCAGGGAGAGCATAACATGGTAAACCCTTGGAATATCATGTCTCCTTTGCTAGTTTTCTTCTTTCCAGTTCAGGGGATTACAGTGATATTTTACATCACTGGCTGCAGCAAAGATCCCAAAGGTGGAAATATGCCTCCCTCAAAGGTACTGATGTCATCTCCATTAGGAGGAATTTCTGTATAATCTCACTAAAGACACCATGAAGACTTGTCCCGTGTTTGCAGTGTCTGATAGATGCTGCTGTAAGGCAGCTCTTAGTTTTTATATGCACTTTTATGCTTTAATGCAATTCTCTCTCTCTCTAGGACTCAGGTATGAGTCCCACAGGAGAAGGGCTGGCAGAGGCATTAAGTGTTAGACCATGAACTGTATTGCATCATTCTTTCATTCAGACCTGGCTCATGGTTATAAACTGTGCTTGTATACTCTGGCCTCTTTTTACTTTAGAAGAGATTTCTTTCTTTCTTTTTACTTTTTTTTGAGGGGCCTCTCCAACTCTGCTTACAGACTTATTTTTCTTTATGAGTCAATCCTGCTTGTCCATCACAAGCACTCAGATTAGGCTACTAATTGGAGTAACCTGCTGCTACATTAGTTATTACAGAGAAAATGATGAAGGAGGTAAAGTTCAAATTGCTGTTCTCTTGCTTTTCACTGAATAAGGGAGGGAGATGGGGGTATAGGGTAGCAAACTGATGATGGAAAGGAAAAGTGGTGCTAATTTCATTAATATCTAAAGAGCAATCGCCAACATAACTGTCTTCATGCTAAAATCAAAAGTGTAAGCAATATGATAATTCTTAATACTGCCATGCATGGATGATGTACCAATCATGCTTGTGTTAATGCACCATGTAACTGAGAAGATGAAGAAATCCAAGACATGTGATTACACCCAAAGACCAGGAGAAAAATCATGATAGTATTGAGGATACTTTTAAAGTAAGTGGCTAAGGAAAATGCTGCTACATCTTTCATGAATGTCACAGAAAAAGAGACAGTTTGAAAATGGAAATTTTTCCAAATCATTTTGAAGTTTTGCTTGTATATTTTACTGAGAATTGAGCAATAATTTTTGAGACCTTCATTATGCTGAAGATTAAAAATACCAAGTTGTTATTTCTAAACTCATTTTTTTTTCAGAAAGTAGATAGCTTTTCAGCAGTTAATATGTATGATAAATTGCACTGTGGTGACATACAGATGAATCTGACACAGTGTCTATTCTATTTAATTGATGTCCTGATATAAAATGCACTTTAGAAAACATTAAGCATTATAAGAGGTAAATTATTGAAGACGGTCAAACAGATTATGTTCATATGTAGTGATTACAAAAAGCCTTGTAAAAATTATGACATTATAGCTGGACCTTTATAATAGATAGCACTTAGAATGGCAAGAGAAAATGTGGTGCCTTCCAAACAGAGGGAACCACATAAACCACATGGTAGAAGACACAAGCAATGAACATAGAATGCATGGTTTCTTTTTATTGGGTCGAGTGGTCTTATGAAAGAAGTTAAGATAAATGAGGTTGAAAATGCAGTTTGAGGCAAGTCATTTCATACCATAATAAGGAGTTTGGGTTTTATCTGAAATAATTTCATTGGATAACTTTAAAACAAGTTGTTAAATGATCTGAGCTGAAACTCTACAAAGAAACTACTGCAGATAGCAAGCCTTTTGAGTTCTACTTTTTTTCCCCGTTAAACAACTTCTCCATAAGGAAAATTAAAATCCACAGACCATCAAAGTTAAGGGAACTTTGATTTTCTTCCTCAAAACAATGCCTACTATAAGTAAGAAAGGTTAACGTTACTCCAGGAAAGGAAGAGTAAATCTCTGGGGTCAGGAAGGCTGTTGTGGTGAATGAATAATGTAATAAAATGATCAAATAGTCCTAAATGATGTTGATTAGGACAATTTTGTATTACTATAATTGCTTTGTATTTATTGAATTATTGCAATGGTTGAGTTACTAGACAGCGAGAAATCTATGCAGTAAGCTGAGCAAACACTGAAAGGATTACAGAATTGGAATGCTCTTGGCTATCCGGTTCACTGCTTAAGCAGTCTCCAAATACATTCAGCTATTTTCTTTTCTTTTTCTCTTTTTCTTCTTGCTCATTATCTGCTCATTGTCCTTGGATGGGACAGTTACTTATTTGAGAGTATATCACATGATCAGATCTTTTTCATATATACCTTCCTGGCAGACACTGATTCTACAAGTGTTGTACATTGTTTAATTGTTTAATGATTTTGTAAAATAGATATTTACTGAGAGGCTGCAGTAAGACAGACTCATCACCTAAGCTCAGTGAACCCACTGCACGCAATCAATGAGGACGCTTCTCTACCATAGCTCTGAACTGAAATACAGATGCTGCCTTTAGTGGCAGAGGTTAAAACCTTAAAAGTTAGCGTTGAAAAGGGAATGTCACTGGGGGACATGCCGAACCATGTGTGAAGATGTGTGAACAGAAAGGTCTGGAGAAAAGAGAGAAGACTGGAAGAGAAATGTGTGGGTGGTACATGTAGGGAATAGGGACTCAAAGGGAATGTCTGAGCAATGGGAGACACTGTGAGGCCATGGGATATGGCGATGGCAACCTCAGCTCAAAGTACGTTTACATGATTTCCTCTTGTTAGTTTTCCAGAAAAAAATAATGTTGCCAAGTATACCAACCTAAATAACAGCTTATGTTTCAACACTGTATTTTCTAGGTTATTACTGGCAACTTAGAAAGCCTTTACTTTGGAAAGAGTGCTGGAATGGTATTGAGATCCCCACATTGCCTTAGCAAAGTCTTTTTTGATAACTTACTTCTAGAATTATATTAATGAACAGTAGTAACTTGCTATTTCAGACATGATCTTTATGGGGAAATGTGTACTGAACTCCAGTAAAATGAGAACATCATATATGTCCACACCATGATAATCTTTTATGCCACTGGAAAATGTTTGGAAGCGGAGGCTTCCTGTCAGCAGTAGTGGACAGAAGAATGAAAGTGAGAGTCAGATTTTTTGGAAAAGCATTTCATAGCTTTCATCCCCAGTGTCTTTGGAGGAATATGTCACTTCTGTTATTGTGGGAAGTGCAGTTAGAAATAATAGTAACAGTGGTAGCTCCCAGGGACAGATCTGTGGACTCTGAGAACTGAAATACTTGAATTTGCTACCTTTATCTTGATGGGAATCTGTGACTATTTTAAACACTTTCTCCAATTTACAACAGCTTCTCTAAGAAAAGCTTCACAGCTTTCTTTCAGAAAAGCTTTGAGAGGTAGGTTTGATTAGCCTAATTTTATTAATGATGGCTTTAAAGCATATTGAGATTCAGGCTGTCACTGCCAAACACAGCACCTCTCTTCGTCAGGCCTCATTTCTCAAACATATACATTTCTCACTCTCTGCCATTTTTTCAGCCGTCCAGTTTCTCTGCTGATCTGTAAATTCAGTCATGGAGGAAGAATAAGCTTAATATAATCCTCTTATTAGAAAGCTTTTACTTCAACAAAAAATCCCCAGGATCTTAGCTCTAAGTCTCTTCAACCCCTATCTATAGGACCTACTTAAAGGGCAAAAATGTAAAATAAATAAAAGCAGACAAAATGAGGAGAAGGGCAAAAATAAAAGAATTACTTATTAGGAAAAGTAAGAGAATGTGAAAAATAATTATTTGGAGTGTCAAGGTTCACATACTTCTCCAGGTCAAGTTTATTTTTCTCCAACATTAATGATTTATTGAATCTGAACCCCATGCACAATTCTGTGCTAGACAGTGAGGAGTCATAAATATGATAGAAAATGCCCTTACCTTCAAAGTGGTACAATGTGATAGAAAAGTATATATTTATAAAATATTCTAAGCTATTTCAAAATAGAATTGAGAATGTGACAAAAGCATAGGCTGTGAAAATGTGGTTCTAAATAGATTTTCTTTGGGCAGCCCCACCTTCCAGTATCAGTAAAAAAACCTGTGTTGAAAATTGCTACCAGACAATCTCTCTTGTTGACCATGTCTAAAAAAGTTTCATGCCTATCAATTTTGCATTTTATCACATATCAGTATGGTGCCCTTAAGCAGATTCCAAGAGGACCTCCTCAATCAGAACACATCACCTCATAAATTATAGGATTAATTTGTTTTAAATATGCCAACTTTCTCTTTTATTCAGGAACGCTTTTTCTGAAAATATACTTAGAACCTTATTTAGTAGATACTATCATGAATTTCATGACTAATTCTAATTTGTTCAATAAATTGTTGATTAAATCACATAAAATTTGAGCACACTGGATAATAAATGCAGGGAACTCATTCCTGTCCCCACAACCTTGCTATGGGAGCCACTCTTCTTAATTATCTAAATAATTCCAGTGAGTACTTTTACTTAAATTATTTGCATAATTCTACCTGTGCAAACCTGACTGCAGTGGGCTGTTAACCTAGAAACCGTGAGTATTTGATTATATCTGAAATAATTGCCAAGTTTATTGTTTAGTTTAACCCTAGTTTAACTCAGATATACCAAATGCCTCATTATGTTTGTTAACTCTATTCTGATTCTTCAGATATGATTAATTATGATTTATTGAGAACAACCTTTTCCCTCTGTGTTTACTTCAGTCCACAGAGTCTATAGGAGGAGAAATCTAATGAGTTTGATGTTCACTGGAGTTGTTCATTTGAAATAATTAAAGGTTTATTTTTAACTTAGCCATAGGGTAAGGACTGCCAGATATTTCTTTATGTACTTGAATAAAATTTGCTTAAATTCCTCAAATCTCTGGTCTAAACTAATTGATTTCTCTGATGTAGTGCTTCCTTTTCCCAATTGTGTGCCTTTAAATGAAAAATCTCTCTTCTAACCCTCTAGCTATAAGGAGTTCGCTGGAGGCAAAGTCGTTAACCAAAATTTTTATTTTGAACCATAGTTCCAGCTTTCTTTTCATTTTGACAGTTAATATGAATGTACAGTATCTCAGCGTATTAAGCTATTCTTGTGTTGCTATAAAACAGTATCTGAGACTGGGTAATTTATGAAGAAAAGAGGTTTAATTGGCTCACAGTTCTGTAAGGTGTACAGGAAGCATGGTGCCAACATCTGCTTGGCTTCTGGGGAGGTCTCAGGGAGCTTACAATCATGGAAGAAGATAAAGCAGGAGCAGGCATATCATATGGTGAGAACAGGAGCAAGAGAGGGAGTGGGGGAGGTGCCACACACTTTAAACAACCAGATGTCCTGAGAGGACAGCACCAAGCCATGAAGGAGCCTTCCCCATGACCCAATTTCCACTAGTCTCCGCCTTCAGCACTGGGGATTATATCTGCACATGAGATTTGGAGGGAACATATATCCAAACTATATCATTCCACCCCAAACCCACAATCTCATTTCCTTCTCACATTACAAAATACAAAAATCTTTTCCCAATAGTCCCCCAATATCTTATTTCATCCCAGCATTAACTCAAAAGTCCTAAGTCCAAAGTTCCATCTGAGACAAGGTGAGTCCCTTCCACCTGTGCACCTGCAAATTCAAAGCAATTTATTTACCTCCAAGATGCAAGAGGGTGCAGGCATTAGGTAAACATTTCTGCTCCAAAAAAGAGAAACTGGCTAAAAGAAAAGGGCTCTAGACCCCATGAAAGTTTGAAACCTGGCAGGACAGTCATTAAACCTCAAAACTTTAAAATAATTTTTTGGACTACATGTCCCATATCCAAGACACACTGCTGCAAGGGGTTGGCTCCCAAGGGCTTGGACAACTCCACCTCTTTGGCCACTGCTCTATCAGGCTGTTGGGTGCTTTTCCAAGTGCAGGATGCAAATTGCTGGTGGATCTACCATTCTGAGGTCTGTAGGGCAGTGTCCTCCTTCCCCCAGCTTCACTAGGCATTGCCACAGTGGGAACTCTGTGTGGGCCCTCCAACCCCATATTTCCCTTCTGCGCTTCCCTGGTAGAGCTTCTCTTTAAGCGCTCTGCCCCTGAAGCACGCTTCTCCCTGGGCACCCAGGCTTTTCTATACACCCGCAGAAATATAAGTGGAAGCCCACAAGCCTTCTTAACTCTTGCACTCTGCATACCTGCAGGCTTAACACCAGGTGAAAGCCACTGTGTTGATCCATTCTCATGCTTCTAATAAAGACATACCTGAGACTGGGTAATTTATAAGAAAAGAGGTTTAATTGTTCAGTTCAGAATTGCTGAGGTGGCCTCAGGAAACCTACAATCATAGTGGAAGGGGAGGCAAACATGTTCTTCACATGGAGACAACAAAGAGAGTGCCAAACCAAAGAGGGAAAAACCCCTTATAAAACCATCAGATCTCATGAAAACTCACTATCATGAAAACAGGATGAGGGGGGTGACCCCCATGATTCAGTTATCTCTACCTGCTCCCTCCCATGACACATGAGGATTATGGGAACTACAATTCAAGATCAGATTTGGGTGGGGACACAACCAAACCATATTATTCCACCCCTGGAGCCTCCTAAATCTCATGTACTTGCAATTTAAAACACACTCATGCCCTTCCAACAGTCCCCCAAAGTCTTAACTCATTCTAGCGCTAACCTGGAAATCCAAGTCCAATATCTCATCTGAGAAAAGAAATCCAAGTCCAATATCTCTTCTGCCTATGAGCCTGTAAAATCAAAAGCTTGTTAGTTACTTCACAGATACAATGAGAGTGCAAACATTGGGTAAATCCACCCATTCCAGATGGGAGAAATTGGCCAAAACAGAGGGGCTATAGGCCCCATGCAAGTCTGAAATTCAACAGGGCTGTCGTTAAACTTTAAAGTTCCAAAATGTTCTCCTTTGACTCCATGTCTTAGATCCAGGTCACCCTAATGCAAGAGGTGGGCTCCCCCAGCCTTTGGCAGCTCCATCCCTGTGGTTTTGTAGGGTACAGATGCTCTTCTGGCTGCTTTCATGGGCTGGCATCAAGTGTCTGTGGCTTTTCCAGGTGCGCAGTTCAAGCTGTTGGTGGATCTACCTTTCTGGGGTCTGGAGGACTGTAGTCCTCTTCTCACAGCTCCACTGGGTAGTGATGCAATGGGGACTCTGTGTCGGGGCTCCAGTCCCACATTTGCCTGCCAAACTGCCTTAGAAGATGTTCGCCAAGAAGGCTCAGTCTGTTCAGCACACCTCTGCCTGGATATCCAGGCATTTCCTTGAATTCTTTGAAATCTAGGCGGGGGTTCCCAAATCTCAACTTTTGACTTCTGTGCACCCACAGGCTCAACACCATGTGGAAGCTGCCAAGGCTTGGGGCTTGCAGCCTCTGTAGCCATGGCCTGAGCTGTACCTTGGTCCCTTTTAGCCATGACTGGAGTGGCTAGGAAACAGAGCGCCAAGTCCCTATTCTGCACACAGCAGGGGGCCTTGGCCCGGGCCCACAAAACCATTTATCCCTCCTGTTCCTCTTGGCCTGTGATAGGAGGGGCTGCCACATAGGCCTCTGACATGCCCTGAAGACATTTTCCCCATTGTCTTGGTAATTAACATTCTGCTGCTTGTTACTTATGCAAATTTTTGTAGTCAGCTTGAATTTCTCTCCAGAAAATGGGATTTTCTTTTCTATCATATTGTCCGGCTGCAAATTTTCCAAACTTTTATGCTCTGCTTCCTGTTTAATGCTTTGCTGCTTAGAATTGTTTTCTACCAAATATCCTAGATCATCTCTCTCAGGTTCAAATTTCCACAGATAATTAGGGCAGGGGCAAAATGCTGTCAGTCTCTTTGCTTAAGTATAACAAGTATCACCTTTGCTCCAGTTCCCAACAAGTTCTTTATTTCCGTCTGAGACCACCATGGCCTGGACTTCATTGTCCATATCACTATCAGATTTTGGTCAAAGCCATTCAACAAGTCTCTGGGAAGTTCCAAACCTTCCCACATCTTCCTGTCTTCTGGGCCCCCCAAGTCTCTAGAAAGTTCCAAACTTTCCCACACTTTCCTGTCTTCTTCTGAGCCCTCCAAACTGTTTCGACCTCTGCCTGTTACCCAGTTCAAAAGTTGCTTCTACATTTTCAGGTCTCTTTACAACAACACCCAACTTTCTGTGGTACCAATTTACTGTATTAGTTTGTTCGCATGCTGTTAATAAAGACGTATATGAGACCAGGTAATTTATAAAGGCAAGAAGTTTAATTGACTCACAGTTCAGCATGGCTGGGGAGGCCTCAGGAAACTTACAATCATGGTGGAAGGGGAAGCAAACATGCCATTCTTCATATAGCAGCAACAAGGAGAAGTGCCAAGCAAAAGGGGGGAAAGCCACTTATGAAAGAATCAGATTTCATGAGAATTCACTCACTATCACAAGAACAGCCTGGAAGTAACCACTCCCATGATTCAATTACCTCCCACTGGGTCCCTCCCACAGCATATGGGGATTGTGGGAACTATATTCACGATGAGATTTGAGTGGAGAGAGCACCAAGCCTTGTCAGCCACCAGGGCTTATGGCATGCCTTCTCTGAAGCAGCAGACTGAGCAGTATCTGGGACCCTCTGAGCCTATGGCTGAAGTTGGAGCAGCCAGGATTCAGGGAGTAGTTTTCTGAGGTAGTGTAGGACTCTGGTGATCTGGGTTTGGTCCAGGAAAACAATTTTCTTCCTACACCAAAGGGCCTTTGATGTGATTGGATACCTGGAAGACTGCTGAAATGCCTTCGAGGCCTTTTCCTCATTGTCTTGTCTAACAGCACCTGGATTTTTTGAGTCATGCAAATGTATTAAATGGTTGCTTCACAGCTCACTTGGATTCTTCCCCTGAAAATTTTCTAACACATGGCCAGGCTGCAAATTTTTTAAACCTTTACACTTTTCTTCCTTCTTAAATAGATGTTCCAACTTTAACATCTTTTATTTGCTCTTGCATCTGAATGTAGGCTGCTTGTTAGAAGCAGCCAGGCCACATCTTGTATACGTTGCTGGTTAGAAATTTCTTCTCACAGATACTCTAAATTATGACTCTGAAGTTCCAGCTTCCACAAATCCTTAGGGCATAAACAGAATGCAGTCAAGTTATTTGCTAAAGCGTAACATGTATGATCTTTGCTCCAGTTCCCAGTGATTTCCTTACTTCCATCTGAGACCTTGTAAGTGAGAATTTCACTGTCCATATCACTATCAGCATTTTGACCTCAATCATTTAACCAGTCTCTAACAAGTTCTAAACATTTCCTTATCTTCCTGTTCTCTTCTGAGCCCGTCAAACTCTTCCAACCCTTTCCTGTTACCCAGTTCCAAAGGTGCTTCCACATTTTCAGTTAATTTTTAGCAATATCCCACTCCTCAGTACAAATTTTCTGTATCAGGCCATTCTTGTGTTGCTGTAAAGAAATACCTGAGATGGGGCAATTTATAAAGACAGAGGTTTAATTGGCTCACAGTTCTGAAGTTTGTATAGGACGCACAGTGCTGGCATCTGGGGGAAGCCTCAGGGAGCTTACAATCATGGCAGAAGGCAAGGGGTAAGCTGGCATGTCACATGATGAGAACTGGAGTAAAAGAGGGAGTGAGGGAGGTGCTGCACACTTTAAACAACTAGATTTTGTGAGAGGACAGCATCAAGCCATGAAAGATTCTTTCTTATGGCCCAGAAACCTCCCACCAGGCCCCATGTTCAACACTGAGGATGATATCTGCGCATGATATTTGGAGAGGCCATATATCCAAACTACGTCACTCAGTATGGCATTTCATCTGGATAGGATGCAAAACTAAGTAGAAGCCCCATTAGTTTCAGATGCTGAGTATTTTTTTCCTAAGTTATATAACATTATGATCTACATTAGTCTGTTCATATAACATAGATATATGCCTTGATGATGTAACCTATTTTGTCTTCTGGTTTAAAATCATTTAATAGAATGGATTTCAAGTCAGTAATGTCAACAGAATTGAATTCAAAGTTATAAAGAGTCCTAGAAGAGGTTTTTCTTAAGAGAAGGATTCAAACTGTGGAAAAGAGATAGAATATATGTAGAATTCCACTTGCAATTAAAATATATGTGCCACTATTTTCTCTTTTCCTCTACTCTTGTGATTACTTCTATTCTTTAAATGGAAACAGCTGTCATTAAAACTTGAAAATATTTCTGTTTAAAAACAAATATTGTGTATTGATGCTAAAAGCATCAAGGAAACAAACACACTTTCAAGTTAAATTTGTTGTTGTCATGGTACACTGAAGTAGATTTTGTTATACTTTATATGCCTGAAATTAGTATGCTATGCAAAAGGATTAGAGTGAAAGATTTAAGCAGGTCAACAGTGAAGATGCTGCCAGTAACTGGTGTTAAATTGAACATTTAATGTGTGTCAGCTATATGAATTTTTTTCTCTTAATTTTCATGGCAACTTGCTGAAATGGGTGCCATTCCTATTTAATAGAGGATAAAATTATTCAAAGAGCTTAAATAACTGATTGAAAAGTAGGATAACAAAGACAATAATCCAGAAATAAAATTGTTCTAGCTTACAAACTGTAGTATTCAAGTTGGCAAAAAAAAAAAAAAAAAAAAAAATCTTTAAAATGTTGTTAAATAAATAAATTATAGTTAAATTGAAAATCACCCTAAATTGAATATAGAATAATTTGTAATAATAAATAGACATGCATTCAACGTGTTAAATGAGAAAAAGCAGATTGCGCACTTCAGGTATAATGATTCTATTTTACTTTATGTGGTTCCACACATTGGGAGGCTGAGATGGGAGGATCATTTGAGGTCAGGAGCTTGAGACCAGCCTGGATAACATAGTGAGATGAGGGCATCCCTGCTACTTAGGGTACACTGGCATGCTTCGGTAGTCCTAGGTACTAGAGAGGCTTAAGTGGGAGGATCACTTGAGCCTGAGGCTGCAGTGAGCTATGATAGCACCACTGCACTCCAGCCTAAGCAACAGAGTGAGGCCCTGTCTCAAAAAGTAAATAAAAAATAAATAATTGTGCTTACATATGTATCTTACCAATGAAGATTAAGTTCAGTTACCTGCGACAGAACACCAAAAATTGCAATGGCTTACACAAAGTTAAGTCATTTCTCTTTTATATAGAAGAATGCAAAGGTAGTAATCCAGGACAGATAGAGT
>NW_012110252.1:6077768-6079548 GCF_000951045.1 Mandrillus leucophaeus
TATTATTTTCAAGTCTTTTGTTAATATCAGAATGTTTTATATAGCAATTAGGAAGCTAGAAATGGGTTCAAATCTTTCTGTTGGTAATAATTTGAACTTACTTTTCTTTCATGGTATGAAAGCTTTTGTGTGCTACTTTTTACCATTCCTAAACCAAGAAATGTGAAGATCATGTGAATGTATTTGCTGTTCAATTGGAGGTCAGATGTTCAACTCAACAAAGGCTTGGCACAAGATAAATCACTCTGCTGTGAAATGACTCCATAAACACAATGCACTTGCCAGCCCTCAAACAAAGTAGATTTACAAGTTTTAAACAATCTCAGTGAGAAGTACCATTGTTTCCTTGAGTGTAAGTTACTCTTATTCATAAATATGTTTAAATTTTAGAAAAGTGGATCACAAAAGTCTATCCTAACTATAGTAGTCTGTGATTAAATAGGCAAAAGTAAAGGATATATGATTTTTAAGCTCGTTTTAGTGCTGTTTTCTAGAGTTTTAATTTTTTCTGGTTTGTTCTTAATAAACAGGTTTTAATTGGAAGTGTTGTTTTGAAAAATGGAACTGAAACTTTGAGTGGGGCAATATACTTTTAAAGTCAGAGTCTATCCTTGAGTTCATAAGTTCATTCAATTTGGAAATTAAAAGTAGAGGAAACTGACAAGGGAATTGGGGCATGCTACAGAATTACTCTCAAAGCTAAACATGGAGTTAAAACTGTGTCAATACCATAATTAGTATTTGCCCTTGAATTGTCCTTGTTAATAGAAGTGGAACAGTGGAAAATAGTGCATAGAGGCATTATCTGGAAACTGCATTTCACAGCCAATAAATCCCAACCTACCTTAGTGGAATATAATTATGAGGAGGGGCTATAGTCTCTGTGGCTGAAGAAAAAACAAGAACAGCAGCAACAACAACAACAACAACAAAAAACATAGAGCACATCTTGCTCTACAATCTAACTTGCATCATGGAATCCACTGAATCTATGCCATTTTGGATTTCATTGCAACCGGTTGAAAGTGGTAGATTTCTTTTTTTGTAAGTCAGCTGGAAGACATAATTTTAGTAAGTCTAAAGGGCACTGAGCCATACAACTACTTTGGTGGATCGTTTCAAGTTTGAGGATTCCTAGTGCTCAATCAGTGAATGTTATACGGAACACATGGTGAAGAAATACAGTTTAGTGAATCTGGAAACAAAAAATTGGCCTTGGCATCATGAGGAATTCCCATTTGGCCTTGAGCATTTTTGTCTATGTTGGCTTTTCTTTCCCAAGACTTTCTATAATCCAATTTATCACTTGCTTTTTGGGTTAAAGGGAAATAAAATTTCCACACTTCTTCAATGTATGTGTTGGAAAGGACAAGGGAAGGGAATTTATTTTTTTGTGTATGTTGTAAAATCAGAAGCCAATGTTGAAAGGTGATGAACAGTTTGAAAGGTATGTTATTCCCTTGTACTACATCCGGTGGTTACTATGAAGTTTTTCTCATCTCTCTTTTGTATCCTTTCTTAAATTCTGCTGTGTGGCAGAGTATCTTATTTATCTCCATATTAACATATCTTTTGTAAGGTTTAGTTATATTATTGCAACTGTTCTCAAAAGACACAGGCTTCCTCCTAAAATATATCACAATCAGGTTTTACTAGACAGGTACTAACAACCTTAAATTAAACAGGATCTCAGGATGTCTTATCAGTTTGGGTTTTCAGCTGCAGACAGTTGATGAGGGATAAAGAGGAGCCAGCAAGTACCCACAGAACTAGTGCCACA
>NW_012110252.1:6085228-6086673 GCF_000951045.1 Mandrillus leucophaeus
TTAAATAAATAAATTATAGTTAAATTGAAAATCAGCCTAAATTGAATATAGAATAATTTGTAATAATAAATAGACATGCATTCAACGTGTTAAATGAGAAAAAGCAGATTGCACACTTCAGGTATAATGATTCTATTTTACTTTATGTGGTTCCACACATTGGGAGGCTGAGATGGGAGGATCATTTGAGGCCAGGAGCTTGAGACCAGCCTGGATAACATAGTGAGATGAGGGCATCTCTGCTACTTAGGGTACACTGGCATGCTTCGGTAGTCCTAGATACTAGGGAGGCTTAAGTGGGAGGATCACTTGAGCCTGAGGCTGCAGTGAGCTATGATAGCACCACTGCACTCCAGCCTAAGCAAGAGTGAGGCCCTGTCTCAAAAAGTAAATAAAAAATAAATAATTGTGCTTACATATGTATCTTACCAATGAAGATTAAGTTCAGTTACCTGCGACAGAACACCAAAAATTGCAATGGCTTACACAAAGTTAAGTCATTTCTCTTTTATATAGAAGAATGCAAAGGTAGTAATCCAGGACAGATAGAGTAGTGGTCATCTATTTCTTGCACCTTGCTAACATTTATCTTCCAACCGAGGATCATTCTGTGATCTAGAATTACTGCTAGAATTCCACTCATCCTGCCTGCATTCCCAGTGCCCAAAGGGAGGAAAGAATAGCAAAAGAACGGCTGGGCGCGGTGGCTTACACCTGTAATCCCAGCACTGTGGGAGGCCTAGGAGGATGGATCACCTGAGATTGGGAGTTTGAGACCACCCTGACCAACATGGAGAAGCCCAATCTCTACCAAAATGCAAAATATTAGAAGGTCCTGGTGGTGCATGCCTGTAATCCAGCGACTTGGGAAACTGAGGCATGAGAATTGCTTGAATCCGGGAGGCGGAGGTTGCAGTGAGCCGAGATTGCACCATTGCACTCCAGCCTGGGCAACAAGAGTGAAACTTCATCTCAAAAAAAACCACAAAAAAACAAAAAAGAATAGCAAAAGAAGCACAATTCATCTATTTGTACCCATATTAGTAATAGTACCTTATCCAGAATCACCCTAGCAAACCTTTTACTTATTGTTCATTGGCCAAGAACATAATCACATGGCCACACTTCGTTGCAGGAAAGTATAGGAAATATTTATAGTCTGTACCTAGACATATTGCTGCCCTAAATATTAGGTGACCATTTAAAGGCCTCTCTCATGTCATATTTGTGTTGAATGAATGATGATATTAAAAATACACATACGCATAAATATATTCACAAAAACTACATATGATATATGATATATAGCATAATCTTATTACCTATGTGTGTATTTCTTTACTTACAAATGTTTAATTTGGTCATACTTGATTTAGTATATCTAATAGTGGTTATATGTCAGTCGGCTGTATGTTTCTTTTTATTTATAATTTAAAACATATTTT
>NW_012110252.1:6090843-6094395 GCF_000951045.1 Mandrillus leucophaeus
TTTTTTAACTTACTGATCATTATATATCTGAGACATTTGATGTAACACCAAGTCTTTTGTCATCAGTATCTCCCATTTTTTAAAGTCTTCTTCTATCTCTATATTCAGTAAATGTCACAATTATTTGCTATGATTATCTTAATATGTTTACTACTATTATTTTTATTTTAAAATACGTTCTCATTTTCATATACTTACTATTTTATTTTTAGTTTAAAAATATTTTCTCAGAAACTAAAAGTCAGTGAATATAGGTAAATATTTATTCATTTTGACTACATATATAGAAATCTAAAGCAAATATTGATTGTGATAGGTACATCTACATATTAACATAACATTTTTATAAACGTATTGTTTCTGTTTCAAACATGAGTCTTGGTCAATAATGGACACAAATAAAAATTCAGTTTTTCCACAAAATTTTGCTTATGTAAAATTAAATAAGGTAACCTTTATATTCAGGCAGTTCTGACTCTTGGATAAATTGCATGCTCAGAAATTTCACTTTAATAAAATAAAGGTTTTCTCCTCATCTGTAATGTATTCTACCTTTTACTATACTAACATTTACATATTGACTGCTTTCATGAATTATTTCTTCCCAAAGTCCCTACAAAGAAGTAAAACTCATTCATAATAGATTGTATGTTAATCCCCAAATTCCATGTAATTCTACAGAAGGAAAAAAACATAAACCAAAATCATGGTACTTGCAGTGGAAGAGACATAAGCATCCTACATTTATACCTTTTTCCCCATAAAAACATAGTGTAGCTGGCAGCCTGCACAGTAATGATTTAATGAGACTATAAAATCTTAGCAATTCTTACCCTGAGTCTGGAAGTAATCGCTGTGTCCACGAGCAAGTCATTTCCTTTTCCTAGATGTAGTTTTTTATTCTACAAAATACTAGGAAGAGATTACCTACAACAGAAGTAATATCTTCTGGGTCAAATTAGGATCACAAACGTGTTTGTGTATTAAAGTGCTTTAAATTTGAATCAGTTGACGGTACTTCAAAACTTGGGAGATTTGATATTAATATCTTGCAACACATAATAAATAGAAGACTGCCCTTGGTAAAAGCATGCATCTCTGGTCCTCCAGAAGCCATACCATTCCCCCTTGCTACCAGTCACTTAAACCAAGTCGGTGTTGTGGCTTAATGTCTGATTGTCATTTTAGTTAAAACTCTGACTTTGGCCCCTGGCCTTGAATGACCATAAATGGTATATTTATGATATCTATGATTCTTTATCCAATAAATGCTTAAGGCTATCTTTGCCTTGATGTTTCTCCCAGAGTTTGCCTAGTCAAGCTTCATCCTCTTAGTTAATTATGGTCCTATATAGAATATGTGCTGTTCTGTCTTTTAAAGGCGTTTCCAGGCACACATTTGACATATTTAAACATGATAGCTGGGTACGCTGTTTTAAAGGCTTTATCCTCAACAACTGCACATCCATAAACATCCCACTCTTGTATGAAAATCTTTTCAAAATATACTATTTTACTAGATTTATTCATTATTAAGTCAAGAGTTGCTTCATCAGATTAGTATTTATTTTCAAATGTCTTTCTCATATCCATGTTAGATAGCTTTGTACTCTGAGACTGGATTTGAAACTTTATTTTTTCTTTATAAAATATTAGTGCAAAATTCACAAAGGGATTCAAAACACACTCACACACATGCTCATTATTAAATAGATTTCGTATGTTTCAATTCAAGAAATGATGAGTTTTAAGTTACATCTGAAATGTCCAGGAGAGTGGGTCTTAATTCAGAAAGGAAAAATGGAAAGTAGTTAAAAGTGATTTCCATGGTAAATATTCAATAAAATTATTCTCCAAGAAGAGTACTTATACCAAGGAAATTATGTTGAAAACTTAAACTGTTGAGGCTTTTCAAGAGTGTTAAAGGGTATCTGTGACATATTTTTAGTACTTTAATTTGGTGGAAATATTCTTATAATCTGAGTTATAAATCAATTATTAAAACATCAATTAGATTTTTAAAAATAATGCTGTACAATAAATGATGCAAAATGTCAATGGACTAACCACCAACAAAATTTATCCCTCACTGAAATTCCTGTATGTTGTTAATGTGTCTCTGCTTTGGGCTGTTGGTTGGGTTCAGGTATCTATGTGTCTTTTAATCTGGAGCCTATCCTTTGCTGGGGAATAATATTTGTACAGGAGAGGGCAGGATTGCATAAACAAGTCAAACCACACATGCACATCTACAGCCTGGTTGGATAGAGCTTGTTATATTAACTCACATTTGATTAGTCAAAGCAAGTCACAAGGTCAAGCTCGAAGTCAGCAAAGAGAAGCATTATAGATGCATTGTGGCTAAACCACAATAAGCCATTTCAATGTGGGGAAGGAAGGAAGAATTGTGAACACATAATACTATCTGTCACATGAAATATGCTTGGTAATTTGCATTATTTTGGATATTTCACATAACAAGTTCAAAATATAGCTTGAGAAAGATAATAGACAAAGATGTCACGTATTTTGGAATGATGATGTTTAAGAAAGATGATGCTATTTCAGTTCTGTAAGCTATAAATATTTATCAGTATGTCATCTTTGTTTTAAAATATAAAGCTTTATCTACATGCTGATTGTGAAAAGTGGGTACCAAATTTTGGGCTATATAATAGTACATGAAGGGAAATAGTCATAAGAAAATCATGATTTAGAAAAACACTATTGCATTGATAAATTTTATTAAGAGTGTCAAATGTTTCAGCTTATATATTAGAGAAATATAAGCCCCTTTTTTTTCATACTGCTATGTGGTATCACTTGCTGTTATTATAAACTTCTGTACATTGCACTTGAGTTTGGTGAAGATCCATAAATATTTACTCATTGAGGCATAACAGCCATTGTACCACATAACCTTGGGTTGAGGTCTCAATTCAGAGCCAGCTTCAGGCAGCACCATGAATAAAATTTGACCTCGTCAATTTCACATTCCCCATTTCTCCCATTCAATACATACACATCGATGCTCCCAATGTCTTTATTTTGTCATTTGGTTTTGGAGTCCCCATATATATATATGATTCTCCTTTAATTTCACTCACTATCCTGTCTTACCCATTTTGAGCATCTGTTTAATAAAAAGTTATTATTGGGCATTCTGAATTAAAATAAGCAGGAGACATTGTTCCCAAGGATGGTGGTATTCGAACAATTTTTAAAAAATCCTGACAGATTATAAGAAATATATTTTATTTGCAATCCACTAAATACATACATATACATGCATACATAAAGCAAAAGTTTCATAAATAATAGTAACCTTACTACAGGTATACATTATGATTTATTTTATTTCATTGAGTATGAGTGTTGGTAGCCACCACGAAATGAATGTCAGTCCCTAGTGCTTCTGAATTCAGTGTATAATAACACTTTAATATTTTAGGTTTAATGGTGGCCAGGGATAAGGGTCAGAGAAAGGGGCAGCTACAAATATCTCCAGTATTATTAAATGCCAAATAAATGGTGCAGATAATAAGTGCCAAA
>NW_012110252.1:6095345-6104134 GCF_000951045.1 Mandrillus leucophaeus
GTTGCTATATAGTGAAAAATAATGAGAGATTTTCCTATCCTCATACGGTATTTTGCAGATGGTATAAGCAAAAGCCCTTGTGATTTTTATTCATCTTAGGGGGAGAATTGGCTAAGTTATGTTATATTTTTAAGGTACTGGTTTTTGTTTTATTGTAAGCAAAACTTATTTACTTTTTATAGTGCTAGTCATGATCAATGCCAGAGGACTGCTGAATTGTCTTGTTCTCACCTCCAGTTCTATAGGATTTCACCATCTAAAAACACGTTAGTTCCCATACAGCTTTGCTCTAGAGTCTAGAAAGATGCTAATGATTATATGCTAGAAGAAATTAAGTGATATTTGGAGGAATTGTTCTTGTGGCTTCTAGATTATCATTTTAGAAGCAAATCATGCTTTCTGTGAGATGTCCATAAGTGCCTCTATCAGAGACAGATTATAATGCTATGGTATCATGGGTCTGATTCTGTGGGGAGAATTTAGCTTACTAATTTCAAACATACATGCAATATATATCAAATAGTAAGTGCTGCAAAGTATGTCCCTGTGGTTTAAAAGGGAATTATTGAAGAAATTTCTAATTTCCCAAAAATATTTTAGAGTACCAGGGACTGGTCTTTAGGACAGAAATCTGCTATAGATTAACAAGCACCATTACATTTTAAAGTGATATTTTACAAGCATTTAAAGAGTCAAGTTCTTGAAAATAAGATGGAATCTCACTCTGTTACCCAGGCTAAAGTGCAATGGCTTGGTCTCCGCTCACTGCAAATTCTGCCACCCGGGTTCAAGCAATTCTCCCGTCTCAGCCTCCCAAGTAGCTGGGACTACAGGCGCCCGCCACCACGCCTGTGACTTTATTATCACGTAACTGCATTTCAGCACTGCATCGCTCTCTGTATCCCCTCTCCTTCTCTCCTTGTCTACCTCTCTCACCTTTATTTCACTCTCTGCCTTCTAATCTTGTTGCTTTGCTTTTCCTGCACTTTCCTTCCTCAAGGCATTTGTTTATGCAGTTTCCGTAGCCCTACGTGCTTCTTCTCCTGCTATAGGTAAATACAATTCCAAATTTTCAAAATCCATCTCCAATCACAGAGCCTTCAAGATGGTTCCCAAAGCTTCCATCAGATTTAATTTGATGTCCCCGTATTTGCCATAGATTGTGCTTTTAAAAATTGTAGTTATCTTTCTCTGTCTTATTTAATTGCAATTTATGTGTGTCTACTCATTTCATAATGCTCTACTGTAGGTTAAGGACTATGTCTGTGGACATCTTACTCATCATAGCAGAGATTTACACATAGCAGACACCCAATAGATATTTACACTGATTATTTTATGAATCATATTAAAATCCATAGGTGGCTTTTAACCATACTTTATTGATGTTGTTATTAGAAGACGCTCTCAAAAACTTCATATGCTTTGATGCTGTGGAGGATGCCTCACTCACTGTTGTATCCCTATCTGTAACTAGCATTTACTGAGTTCCAATTATGTGACAGACTCCTACTAGCACTTTGCACTTTATATGGCTCATCTCATTGAGTCCTCAGAATAACCCACCAGAATAGGTGGGCAGTAATATCCACGGTTTATAGGGGAAACAAATTATGCATCAGAGGCTAATTTACTTTTCAAGGTTTTAAGAGGCAGTAAGTGACAAAATCAAGATAAAAACTCAGAAAATTCTGATTGGAAAGCTTCACCACTTTCCACAAACCTTGAACAATCTAGTGAATGAACAAATGTGGCTTCAGAGTTATGACATAACCAGCAGGAGAAAGAAACCATCATGTGACTTCCCAAAATATGATGCATTATTTCTTTCAACAAATTATCTAAGTAAGTGCACTATGCTTAGTAGTTCTGTGAATCATTATCCTGGATTTTATTAACTGTAGGGCTGTAGACTCTGGAAAGAAAGATCCTAGTACTGTGTTCAGGAATCAATGAGAAACAAAGATATTAGTAGAAAAATGGAGTGGAAGAGAGGATGGATCGATTATGTACTTTGGTGATTCTTTATGATTTCTATGCTGTGGATATTTAAAATTTTATTTTCTTCTTAATCTTCAATTTCTATCTTCTTGTAACTTCTTTAGATAAAAGAGCAAGACACTTTCTTTACCTTTATATCTGCTAGATTTTTATCCAGTGTATTTTAAGAAGTCTTTTTTTATCCAGTGCCTTTTATCCATTGTCTCTTAAGAAGCTCAGACTGTGTGCAGTGGCTCATGCCTGTAATCCCAGCACTTTAGGAGGCCGAGGCAGGCGGATCATGAGGTCAGGAGTTCAAGACCAGCTCGGCCAACATAGTGAATACCTGTCTCTACTAAAAATACAAAAATTAGCCGGGTGTGGTGGTGGGCACCTGTAGTTCCAGGTACTTGGGAGGCTGAGACCGGAGAATTGCTTGAACCCGAGTGGAAGAGTTTGCAGTGAGTGGAGACCAAGCTATTGCACTCCAGTCTGGGTGACAGAGTGAGACTCCCTCTCAAAGAAAAAAAAAAAAGAAACAGAAGCTCAATAAGTGTTACTTGGGATAAAGGATTAACTGGTTTGGGATTGGACATTAAGGAATAACAGAAGCTACCATCTACTGAATTTTTCTTAAGACATTTCAGGACAACAGGAGTGAGAATACAGGGTAGCTGTATTTTTTATCTATTGCTCCATAACAAATAATTCCAGACTTTATGGCTTAAAATTACTCATTATCTCACAGTTTCTTTGACTAGGAATTCAGCATCTCTAACTTAAGGTCTCTAATAATGAGGTTTCAGTTAAGCAATTGTCAGGGTCTGTGATCTTATCAGGAGGCTTTACTAGTGGAGGATCTGCTTCCAAGCTTACTCACGGGGTCTCAGATTTTTGCTCTCTGGGGCCAGAGCTCTCTTTCAGTTGCTTGCCATGGAGGTGGTCTCATGGGACTTTCTCATGACATGGCAACTGGTTTCCCCATGGTGAGCAGACTGAGAATCTGTCCAAGACAGAAGCCACAGTGTTTTTACAATCTAAATTGGAAGGAACATTCCATCACTTCTGCCACATTCTATTGGTTTGTAGCAAATCAAAAGGCTAGCCCACATTCAAGGCAAGAGGATTATAGAAGGGCATAAATACCAGAAAGAGAATTCTGGGGAACTCCCTTAGAAGATGCCTATCAAGATACTTACCCTGCTGTTCTGTCTACTTATCATTGTATTTCTCTTTAATTTGATTTTGAGATTGTAAAGTGGCTATACACTTTAGCCCTGCCCTGATGGAGTTCCAGGGGATCTATTTGGCTGTGGGTATTTATGATGTGCCTTTCACTGGATACTTCTTTATCCTAGTGGATGGCCTAATGCCTGTGCCTAACTTGTTACTAGGTATGCTTCACACATGCGCGCACACACACACACACACACACACACTTATTTATACTGGCAGACTGACAGTCACCTTTGCAGCTCTTGTCTGATCTGCCAAGATAGTCACTCTCTGGAAGAGCTATGACCAGAAGAAAAATTAGATCTGGATGTATTGGTCAGGAGACGTAGAAAAGGCAGCACAGCAAAACATATGAAGTATGAGAAGCAGTTTATTACTCGTGAGTCCACAAGAGAAGAGGGTTACTACATAGGAAACAGGGGGCAAGGTTGCAGGAGCAATGTGCTGAACCAGCAGATCAGGAGCAGACAGAAAGAGGACCTGTGGGGCCATGCCTTTGTTAAGCTATGGGTGTTACCCCTTAGGCTTTCCCGTAGAGGTTACTGATTGGCTAGTTTAAAGAAAACACACATGAGGAGGGGAGCTTATTCCCATGACTCTGGTGTTAACATTAGGTTTTGTGGTCAGTAGCTGTGGGTGTGCTGGGCTGTAGATCAGTAAGATGAGAATCAGGCAGATTACCTTACAAATGACCATGTGAGGAGAGGAAGATTTAACTGGGCCAGGGATGATGCAGCATGACTTAGGTCAGGGACTTATGTCAGTGCTAAAGTAGATGCTGAGGCAGCAAATATATGAAACACATTTATGACACACATGCTCATTGCAGATACTAGTAATTGATCATAGCATTATTTCAAAAGGAGACAAGATATGCGACTACAAAACGTGTTCCAGGAAGCTACTGACTGTCAACTATTTAAGATTGGAATTCCATTTGAAATCTATTTGTTCTTTATATTTTTTTTTCCCAAAAAATGTTTATCTTCATTAAAAGCTGCAAATTAGATATTTATGTTTTTTTATTCCACTTTGGAGAAAACAACAACACTAAGAAATATCAAAATTAATCATTGATATATTTGTGACCAGTACAAACTAGTTCAACCTATTGAAAAATGCTCAAGCTCTTTCCTCCATATAGTAGCACTTTCAATATCATGTTTTTGCAGCTTAAAGGAAATTTGCATTTAAGTGTTTGTACAATATCAACAAATTGGTGTTACAGGCACATTCAACGTTTTTCTTTTTAGAGGAAATTAAATTTAATTTGATTAGGTTGATGTCGACAACATTAAAATAAACGTTAACCTTATTCTGTATTTATGAATCATTACTGATAGTTTTAAGACACCTGGCCATTTTACTTGTTGGTAAGGTCTTGCAATAAGAAAGTCTTGACAGAAGTTTTGAATAGTGTATTATTTATCATTTCAAACTGTGAAAACTCTGCACTTTCTTAAGGGTAGATTTTAAAGTCACACAAGGGATCGTGCTGAAAACTGACTTCTAGAGTCTTTGCTTGTCAGGTTGTTGCTTTTTTTTCTTTACTATTGAACACTCCTTTGTTCACACCTTTTTTTCTTACTGCTTGCAGAAATGTGACAAGCTTCAAACTCACACAGAAAGAATAAGTAGTAGAGATACTAGGTATCACTGAACAGCCCAGATGTCTTTTGAAAATATATATTCAGCTGAACTAGAATTTCAAAATCTGTTAGGAAGCTAAAATATATGTTGGAAAACAAAAGCAGATTTTGAATAAAACGTAGGTTAAAAAAACTTTTAAGTAGGAAAATAAGAAAAAATGGCAACAGCTTTAAATGATAACTTGATGGCTTCCACAGAGTAATTCATAGTGTACGTATTTTTTATTAAAACTTGACAGATATTCTAAAACATGTAAAAGTGAAAATTAGGCATTTTAATTGAGAAAGATGAAATTGGCACCATTTAAAAATTTTTTCATGAGTTCCATTTGTGTTAAAATATTTCTTATTTAATCAAATATATGTGCAAAATGTTATCTTAAAAATTCTTCTAGAGTTTCAATAAAGAATGCTCAATATGAGCATACATATTCAGCCATTAGTTATATTCACATTCTCTTCCAGAAATAATCTGCTATTAATTTAATGTGTTTTATAAACACTTACATAATAAAACTCAAATTAGCTTCTCAGATAAATTGTTGTTGCTGCTGTTTAGCTGGTATTGTTATAAACCATCATTCATATAACTTTATTATATTGTGAGTGTTTTATTTGCAACTGATCAACCTCAGCATTTGGAATATGTAGACTATCAGATAGAGAAATGACTATCTGCCTTAGCATAGTAATAAATATTGTTAGACTGGCACAAATATTAGCCTACACTCATAGTGCCTAAAATAGACCATTCCAGTAATTGCTTAGAAAAATATTATTTGTACAGCTTGTAGAAATTTACAAATGAACAGAAAAACTCTGCATTTGACCTAGGATATATGAATTCTTCAAATAATAAATATATCAAATGTATTCTGAGTTTGAAATAGTCTTTACCTCGAGCCACCAAAAAAGAAAAGAACATAGAATCAAGATTACTTGTTAATTTTCAATTTTGGTATGAAAAACCTTATCCAACTTCTCCAGTAACTAAATCACATAAAGTTCCTCAGTAGAAGTTAGTTTGTGGAAATAGTTCAAGTAGTTAGTCCAAGTCTCCTTCTAACAAAATATCAATGGTTAAAATATCCAGTTTCCTTTTTCATTTATGCACCATTGTAGTTGCTAATATGAATGTTGGATCTTTCTGCTTCCCACTCCCACCTCCAGCCCCTCTCCTGCCCACGCACCTGCGCCAGCTCACATTGGTGCTTTTTCTGCAGGCTGTACTGAGCAGAAAAGCTGAGGCTATTCAAGGGTCTGTAATGCTCAATTCCATGTTCTGTTTATTTTCCTCAGAAACAGTTGAAACCTATCTATCGATGAAAAACGCTTCATAATCCAAACATTACTTCAATCAGATATGAAGAGTGGGTTTGCTGTGCTGTAACGTGCTGTTATTGCTTAGGTTTATTTGATGAAAGTGAACAACCACAACTTTTATGAAAAACCTTTTTTTTTGAATTTTATGTGAGTTGTCCTTTTGGCAATAGAGGAGAGACGGGGACAAATAATCTTCATGAATTTTGGCTTTTCCCTTGAGTATAAATGTTTATCTCTCCCCGCTCAATGTGAGTTGCTTGGATGTTCAAGTGTGGAGTACATTTCTTTTCTAAAAGACAACATATTTTTCAATTTTATTCATTGATTTATCACTCAAAGCATGCACTTGAAGGTACTCTTACTACTCTTGTTCATGGCCAGTTTATACCATTTTTTCAGAGTTTCTTGAGACTACTTGATTTTCTTTGTTTTTTTTTTTTTTAATTATTTTTATTTTATTTTATTTATTTTTTTTTTTTGACGGGTCTCCCTCTGTTGCCCAGGCTGGAGTGCAGTGGTGCGATCTCTGCTCACTGCAAGCTCCACCTCCCGGGTTCACGCCATTCTTCTGCCTCAGCCTCCCGGGTAGCTGGGACTACAGGCGCCCACCACCATGCCCGGCTAATTTTTGGTATTTTTAGTAGAGACGGGGTTTCACCGTGTTACCCAGGATGGTCTCCATCTCCTGACCTCGTGATCCGCCCACCTCGGCCTCCCAAAGTGCTGGCATTACAGGCTTGAGCCACCGTTCCTGGCCTGAGACCACTTGCCTTTAATAAGCTCTCACGAACAGGTAGGATGTGTGACTGCCTTTTGATCTAAAATATGATATTTCAGAATATGTTGCTAGAAATTTGCAATAATATTCTTAAAATTATTAAGCTTATTGGTGTGTTTCTGGAGCTCAGTAGCAAACATTTATTCTAAAGATTGAATTTGGAACATGAGGCCAATTTAGTGTTTCCCCAAACTGTTTTGGGTAGAACACTAATGATAATGCCATGTGCTTTTACTAGTATTTCATAGTCAAATAAATTTGGATATTACAGAGTTAACCCACTTGTAGCTGTCTTGTGGACTGCACAGAGCGTTTACTGTGCTAGCATGCATCATGCATCCACCTCTCTTGAGAGTGGTATCATATATGTCTACTGATTGGAATGAGCAGGTTACTCCTGCTTCCCTCTGTAGAGCACATCATGAAGAATTGTTGTTTGTTTTTTGTTTTGTGTGTGTGTGTGTGTGTGTGTGTGTGTGTGTGTACCACTTTGGATACCCCTCAGTTAACAGTTATTGTCTAAATCATTCTTGTGATAGAAATGATAATCTTATTATATAAATGATAACTACACTTGAAAATACAGCCTGATTGTTTTATCTATCCATTTTATCACTAAAGGTGAATTGGAAACTTTTACTCTGATGAACCCCGTCATTTCATATTGAAGTTCTTTTACACTAGAACCTCCAGAATTAGCCACCCTCTGACATTAAAACTATTACATTGCCATCCTCTCTTTTTCCCTGGTGAATATTTAGATGCACTTTGAGATCTGGTTTGCTATTACTCTAGCGGTGTGCCTATTTTTTAAATATTTTCATTTTTGTTTAGTCTACAGAGAAATTCCAAGAGCTCTGATGGGAAGAATTGTATAGCGTGTCCCCTGCCAAAAGATCTAATAAAAAATTTACACAGCGGAGGCTTTGATTAAATGAATTATTCATTGACAACTATCCGTCAGGGAATTAGAAGTTTATGGCAACATGAGCTGTGGAAAATAGAAAGAAAAATTACCCATTACTGACTTTTTAAATGAGAAAGTCAGAAACTCAGATTGAATTTGAATTTAACCCATGCACATAGAAAGACACTATGCAAAATATTGAGAGGAGTTGCATAATCTTTATCCAACTTATTGCTTAATAAGCACATAATTGGCTGCTAATTAACAGTTGTAGCATCTTTCTTTCTTGTCTTTCTCTCCTCTCGTTAAGCATAATATTATGTGTAGAACTAGCGTAGTGTGGTTTCTAAGTTTAACATTCTTCTATGAGATCACTTGTGTTCAGCACCTCGGACAGGGTTCTATTGACAACAGAATCCTATTTTGCTTTCTTTTATATTAGAAAGAGTCCACGGCATCTTGACAAGGTATTATGAACCAGAGAGGAAAGGTCAATGATTTAAACCAGCTTTAGGAAAAGCATATACAGAAGTTCTTTCTTAGCTTTCTGGAATGAATTTTAACAGCCGCCCATAATTGAAAGCATTTCATGCAGGGCACTTCACAAAATGGACATTCTAAAACTGCAGGTTGACCTGTACTGAAGATGTGAAATTGCTTTGTGTCTTTGAGAAGTACTCTTGAATGAATCATGCCATTGTCTATATTGAGTACCCTGATTAAATAATAGTCTCTCTCTATCTCTTTATCTCTCTCTAGCTAGCCATCCATCTACATATATAACACACACACATACTCAAATAAATATTTACATAACGGATCTATCAGTGTATATTAATAAGTAATTACTATGCATTCAGCACATGATTAGGGTACATAATCTCATATACACATTGCAAAAATATTTGAGGGAAAG
>NW_012110252.1:6104729-6123674 GCF_000951045.1 Mandrillus leucophaeus
GTCTCACTGTGTCACCCAGGCTGGAGTGCAGTGGGGCGATCTCTGCTCAATGCAAGCTCCGCCTTCCGGGTTTACGCCATTCTCCTGCCTCAGCCTCTGGAGTAGCTGGGACTACAGCGCCTGCCACCGCGCCCGGCTAATTTTTTGTATTTTTTAGCAGAGACGGGGTTTCACCATGTTTTCCAGGGTGGTCCCGATGTCCTGACCTCGTGATCTGCCCTCCTCATCCTCCCAAAGTGCTGGGATTACAGGCGCGGGCGGCCTATTCTAGTATATTTCAACTGTTAGTGGCAGAAGCATCTTTCTTAAATTTCACCCAGAAGTGAATTATATGACCATCCTTTCTTTTTCCTAATGGGTATATGTAGAGAACAATTATAGTTCTACTTTGCTCTCAGCTGTAGGTATAGTTGTTAATAATTAGAAAACACTCGAATGGCAGGTTGCCAATTTGAGAGGGGGTATAAAGATACACAGAACCTGGGCAATTCAAATTTGGGACAATCACTTTTAAAGAAAAGGAGAGCTCACTAAGGTTGCTAATGAATCCTGTCACTTATATCAGTCAAGAGGATAATTTGTAAACAGTTTGTAGAGAATCATAGGCCAGAATATACTCTCTTTTCTGACAAGCCGAAAACACATTATATGGGCTAATTTCCCTGCATTTTTATCTTAAAAAAGGAGATGGCTTTCTAATTCTGCAAACAAATACTTTTTTTTTTTTTTCCTAAATGTGAGCTACTTTGAAAAACCTAAAACCACTCATCCTTGAGCAAGAACAGGGCTACGTTGAGTGTCCAAGAGAAGACTGTCACAGGAGCTGACACATTAGTGAGAAAGGTGACATTACTCCGGGGATCTTAATGATGCCATTTATTTCTTGGTGCTCTGGGGTACAGCCCCCATTTAGATGGATTACTCTGAGAATTTTGTAAGATATCCAATGAGATACAATCACCTTTATTGGTGGCACTGTAAAGGCAAGTATGAGAGATTTTGGCAAGATTATCTTTTTTTAGAGACACATGTATCATTTTCCTTTTTTCCCTCTTTATTAAGTAGGTACTAATACTATTTCTGATTCACTGCTCTCTGCTCCCACGATTGCACTAATAGGATAATTTTCATAAAGCTTTTGGCTAAGAACTCCTGCTATTGACCTATGCCCCTTTGTGTCTAGGTTGATCCAGAAGATACATCAGCATAAAAGTAAATGCCAACAAAAGTTTAGTTTCAAATTACAAAAGTCGGTATTTCTGTTTTATTTGTCCAAAAGGGGTTCTAAAATGAAATTTTTGCAATTTCAGGTTCATTAACAGTCTGAATCTTATAAATATGCATAGCTTTTATAATACTTGTAACTTAGATATTAAGAAAAGTCAAGACGTACATTGTTAAAGAAATAACATTTCCATTGTTTTTCTTTCTCAGAAGTGGGATAAACAAGCACTGTAAACTGAAATAAACAGTGCATTCTCAGTTCCCTCCCAATAGAAAATACTGGTGTGCCTGTATTACCATTTCAGAAAGTCCAGAGAATGCTGCAAACTAGGCAGGCAGTCAAGTGCAATGGCAATGAATAACCTTATAAAATTTCCAGACTTTAAGATTGTCAGTTTGGAAGACTACACTATCTTTTAGCACAATGTACTTTTGGAGATTACTCTAGGGATCTTAGAAAATAATAATTATACTTAAGTCCTGCCAGGGCTTTTTTTAATTTTTTTTTTTATTTTTTTTACTGTAGTCAATAGCACTATTGTACTCCTTACATGACATTATGTTATAGAAGAAAATGTTTTATAACAATGTCATTTGAGTGCTTCAGTTGTTATGTCTCCTTGACTACATATGAAAGAATAATTAGCTTTGTAGTAAAGGACATTCTAGTTACACATCTATACTTTATTGGTTTCTTCATGTTTCTCTCCTCAGAAGTAGAAACAATGAAAATATAGCATAAGTAGAGAGCAGTTTATGACAGTATTTCTTTCTAGATAAATTCAATATTTTATTATACCTTGAAATATATCACATATGTAAAATATTAAGTATAATGTGTGTGATCATTTTGAAACATAGATTTTTAAACTTTAGTAAATTATATCTAGGTAACATTTTAAATTTGTTGTCTAACTTCCACTGTTAACATCTGAAAAAAAAGTTAGAATTGCCAGACATGCAGGATGATGTTGATTTGCAGCCATAAAATGTGGAAAGACCTCAATTAGTATCCCCGATTCACACTTACAAATGTGTGTTTAATTGCAGTGTAGTTTGATAAGGTAGTTAAGACCATAGTTTGGGAGACAGATAGGCATGGTTTCCAGTCCTGGCTCAGGCATTTAGAAAAAACTTACGTTATTTGGGCATGTCAGTTTTTCTTTCCAAGGCTCATTTCCCTGTCTGTCAATGAGGAAATAATGTTTCCTTTGTAGAAAGGTGGTTATGAGGGTTCAGTGTAATCATGCATACGCATAGTAAGTATTCTATGTATCTCAATATCATGAATGGTTCCTTTGGACAATGCTACACGAACTTACAGTCTACTCACTACCTTTGATGTAAAGCTGTCTCACTGTCCTTGTGTGCTTTTTCTAGAGGTTGAGCTCTTCCTTCATTTCTCGAAGAGTTACTGATTTCACCAATAATTTGCCTTTTAAATCTGTTGTTACAGATGCCTTTTTGAATCTGACTGCCCAGAAGCTTAGTCCATTTTGTGTTGCTGTAAAGGCATACATGAAGCTAAGTAATTTATAAAGAAAGGTTTTGGTGCTCATGGTCCTTTGGACTGTACAAGAAGCACGGTGCCAACATCTGCTTGGCTTCTGGTGAGGGCCTCAGGCTGCTTCTACTCATGGTGGAAGGCAAAGGGGAGCTGACTGTGCAGAGATCACATGGGGAGAGAGGAAACACGTGGGAGCAGGTGGGTGATGTGCCAGGCTATTTTTAACAAATACCTCCCAGGGAGCTAGTAGGGTGAGAATTCAGTTACCTCAAGGAAGGGCATTAACCTATTCATAAGGAATCTGTCTCCATGACCAAAACACCTCCCACTAGGTCCTACCTCCAATCTGGGGGTCAAATTTCAACTTGAGGTTGGAGGAGACAAAGATCCACACAATAGCAGAAGCCTTTTCTTTTTTCTTTTTTTTTCTTTTTTAAGCTTTAGCTTTACCTGCCATATATAATAGTTTAAGTTTCAAGCATAAAAGTAAATGTCTTTTAGCTCATTTAGAGTTGTACTACCATCACCATAATGACACTATGAGACCTTCAAAAGAGAACACAGGTGTAAACTTGTGTTATCTTTGATTAGATTATGATTTATTAGATTTGACACCAGAAGCACAAGCAGTAAAAGAGAAAATATATAAGTTGGACTTCACCAAAATTAAAAGCCGATATGCCTTTAGGAAACATGTAAACTCAGAAGCCATTCTTATGTGACTGGCTCATGAACGTAATTGATTCGAACAGAAATGGACATTAAAACCATGGTAGGCTGATGCAGTCTCTCATGAACTAGACACAAGGAAACATCATGAAGAGAATCTCTGTGGACCTTAATATTTTTGAATTTTAGAAAACAACATTTTACTGTGTGGCATGGAGAGGGAGAGTGTCAAAGAGAAAAACAAGAAAGAGGAGGAGGAGGAAAGGAAGAGACTTTGGCTTAAAAAGTTACCACTCAAAATGCCTAGCGTGAATTGGGGCAGGTCCATGAACTGCTTGTTATTGGTCTCTACCCAATAAGGAGCTGGCTCGAGAATGCAGCTCAGTTGACATTTCCTTTTGGAAGAAAGATTTTCTCAATTAAAAAAAAATCACCCTGTTGATTTGCATTTAACAGAATCTTGTTATCAGACACTACAATTTGGGTAGCATTTTTCTTTTTTCTTTTATCTCCTTCCTTCCTTCCTTCCTTCCTTCCTTCCTTCCTTCCTTCCTTCCATCCTTCCTTTCTTTATTCTTTTTTTTTTTTTTTTTTTGAGACAGGGTCTCACTCTGTTGCCCAGGCTGGAGTGCAGCAGTGCAATCTTGGCTCACTGCAGCTTTCACTTCCTTGGTTTAAGTGATTCTAATATCTCAGCCTCCCGAGTAGCTGGGATTATAGACGCACGGTACCACGCTCAGCTAATTTTTTCTATTTTTAGTAGTGACAGGGTTTCACCATGTTGGCCAGGCTGGTCTTGAACTCCTGATCTCAGGTGATCCATCCATTTTGGCCTCCCAAATTGGGTAGATTTTTCTGGAATATTGACATCTTAAGCTTTCTTATGATACTCCCTCTTTTCTTTCATACACTGTTATACCCAGTGGGAGAAGGTTGCTTGTCCTAATAGTTCTCAGTAAATGCTGATTAAATAAACTGTAGAAGGGTGAATAGTTAACAAGATTCTGAATTTGGACTTGGGATTTTTGAGCCAAAAAATAAGGCTGAAAGACATGTCTTTTGTATCAACAGGCTTGTATGGAGGTAGACGTGTATAATCTTAGGCATACTAGTGAGTGACGGACATTTTATTCCTGTTTTGCAAAGATATGGACAACATCTTAAGATCTATGTCTTCTACTTTTAGGCATATAGGTAAAAATATCAGTAACAATGCAGAAAGCCATTTTGTCTGTTTAAAAAATGAATACACTGGAAGCTTTGAATGTGAGGCTGAGTAATACAAGCTTTTCCCAGGAGAACTGTGACTTCTTGAGGACCAAAGCTGCACTCTGGAATTATAAGTCCTGAGACATAGTCTATAAACAATAAGAAAATATCAGTCCTATAGTTCAGTGTTCAGCACTGATGACTTCTCACACATAAGCAATATCATGCTAAGCAGATAGATACTCATAGTCATCCAGAAGTTTGCACTGAGAAAATAGTTTGCTAAAAAGCAAGATGTCATATTTGTTGTTATATTTTCACGCATGTTGAGAAATTATCTCTCTTGAAGATTTCTTGAGTTAACCTTGGGGCATTAGCCTTTGCTGAAAAGTTTGAAAAACTTAATTTTTCCCACTCAGTGTGATCAATTACAAGATATTCTGCTTCCTGAATTTTTGAGAGTATTGCTAGTTATTTTACTCTGGGTTACCTAAGAAGGGTCATATGAGGGAATGTTTTGATTATCCTAAATTCATTTCTATGGCTGACTTCATATCTTTGTTCATATCTGATTTCTTTCGTAGTCATTTAAACATGAAAATTCTCTCCTATCTTCCACAAAAGCTATAATTGAAATAGCTGTGCTTTCTATTTAAAAAGTGAAAAGGTTAATAGTATGGAGATGAAACTGGAATCCGATTCTCATACACAATACAGTCTTAGCCATTTTTATGTTGCCTTTTTGGTCAGCTAGACCATACACAAGATATTTTATTTTTCTTTTTGTCTGATTGCTTCTAAACAGATTTCTATTACATCTCCAAATTTGAGTTTCTCTCCCACTGTTCACTCTAGGATAAAGTGAAGTTCTTACTTTATTTCAATAGAAGCTGGAAATAGGTACCTTAATGAGGCAACTCTTGATTCTATTTCAGAACTTGGTAAAACTTCAGCTTTTCATTTCAAAAACAAAAGTAAGCCTCTGTGCTTGCTGATCTGTGTTCCGAAGACTTATTCTCCCTGTGTACCCACTATTTCTACTAGCTAGAAGTGAAGGAGAATTCCCATAGAGTAATTGTATTTCAGACACCACAGACATGAATGCTTCGCAGAAAAGGTTGCTTCTTCCTCAGTGGAGCTCATTTGGTAATAGATGCCAGGTGCATGACTGCTGCTGGCTTGAAATGGAGGACCCAGTAATAGCTATATGGCTCGGTGAAATCGCATGAGCTCACCAGAATTAGAATATACCCATAGGAGTAAACATAACTTCTCATTTTTGAAAAATTCATAACTTCCCACAACTTTTGTTGTTCTCATTGCTATTGATATTGTTTTAATGATATTCATCCCTATCAGTGCCTAGCAAGAAAAGATATACAACAAATACTAGTTGAATGAATGAATATTTTAATCCACACAGTGAAAGCCATAGGATATAAATATATGTGATCAATATTCCACTGCAGAAACCACTGGATATCTTAAAACATTATAAAGTTAAGGGTGGGAAACTATTGCTCTGCTTCATTATTTTAAAAGTAAGGTGTATTTATAATAAAATATTTAACAATACCAAGAAATTTTAGGAATTCTAAAATAGTGACCCAAGATTAATCTTTAGGTTTAGTATTAATTTTTATATATATACTTAAAAATTACTATTATTATTATTACATTTGTAAAATGCAATTGGAGTATATTTGTTACTTTAAGGTAAGAATGGGGAAGTGGTTTACTTCAGAAAAATGACATCCAGTTTTGTACTTTTTCTCATGCTGAGAAGTTTGTAGAAATAAGCAATGAACTGAATAACTTCAGTATTTATTTTAAAAAGTGTTACACATCCCAACAACTTGTAACTTATTCTTTAAATAACAGAGTTTAAGAAAATAAACAATATTAGATAGTATTACATAATAGTTATGTCTCACTTTTAGTATTTTTATCTTTCTACATATATGAATTTTATAATTAACTGAATATTACAATTTTTAACTTCCAAACTAATTTTCATGATTTTGGTTATCTGCATTGGGGTATAATTTACATACAATAAAATTCACCAATTTTACATATAAAATTTGATTTGTTTTGGAAAATGTGTGGTATTTGCCCTTGGTTTTCTGACAGTAGAATTAAAAACTCGTCAAATCTTTTATCCCCCTTAATCTCACTTCCAATAGAGCTATACTTCTTACATTTTATACTTATAATGTCTTACCTATAGAAACTGATAGAATAGGGCCTTTCATAGTACGAATTATTTCATTTGATGTTTACAGCCAAGAAGTTTTGCTCCTCAGAGGATCTTACCCAAGAACTAACCCTCATCTGTAACTATAGTTTCTCACACCATCAGACTTTTCTTAAAATGTGCCAGAGCCTAGTTAAATATCAAAGAAGAGGCCTGATAGCCTTTGTTTGGGAACAGAAGACAACATGTACCTTGAAGTTACTGTTTCTAACCAATAACATCCTCAGATTTTAAGATTTTTATTTTGTTTCATTTCAGTCTCACTGACAAAACACCTTTCCCATTTTGTGCCTGAATTTCTGCTGTGAAGAGCAACACCTTAACTCAGTCTTTAAATATAAGCACCGTTTTTGTCCCTTTTACTGACTGTTTGCTTTTCTAAAAAACAAGTCCAAATTAGTTTCAGGATCAAACTTCTACGTGTATTTAGAATCTAGCCTTGAATATTTCCTAATTTATACTGAACTCCATTTATGTGCCATTCTTGGATTAAATTTTCTAATCTGGCCATGTTTTTTTCTTTCAGATCTAGCTCACTCTTTTCTGTTCAAATCTTAGCTCACTCTTTTTTATTCAAACCTTATTTCTCATCCTGGCCTATTTCCCAAGTGCAAAGACAGTGGGGCTTCCTATGTCTTACAGCTGCCCAGAGCTCATGCAAATCACTCAATTACAGTATTATAAATAATATTTTTGGAGTATATAATAAAAACATTACTACCTTAACAACTTAAAATTGAATTTGTAATCACGCTAGAATTAATCAGTGGAAAACTGTGATATAGAGCATTGTGTTTTTCTGTGCAAAACTTTGTTGAAATTCTAGCACTTAGGAAATGATGTCTACTGAAGATTTACATTGGCTAATTCCCATACTAATTATTTTTGCTATGTTGATTATTTATTGTTTTAAATTGGTTGATGGTTCATTTGAACACTCAAATAAGCAGCCATTCTTGATAACTATTGCTTATCTCAGATGTGAAGTATATAATAACATTTTATTACTGGTTTCGGTTATTGGAGGTTATTTTAACTAGGATTTTACTCTTAGTTCAGTTTTTAACTCAGTCTAAAAGGTATTATTACCAGGTAGGGGAGAGGTCAAATAACTCACATTATTTTCCAGTCATTCTGGCAATCTTTACAAATGTGGTTCCCTGAGTATGTGTACAGTCATGTACCACATAACAATGTTTCAGTCAGTGATGGACTACATATATGACAGTGGTTAAATGAGATTTTATTACCATACTTTTACTGTACCTTTTTTACATTTAGATACAGAAGTACTTACCATGTGTTACAATTGCCTATAGTATTTAGTTCAGTAAAATTTACAGATTTGTAGTCTAGGAGCAATAGGCTAGACCATATGGCCCAGGTGTGTAATAGGCTATACCATCTAGATTTGTGTAAGTATACTCTATGATGTTTGCACAGTGACGAAATAGCCTAAGGATGGACGTCTCAGAATATATCCCTGTCAATCAGCAATATGTAACTATACATATGATACTGGGTTGTGATCATTTCCCAATTACAAACAAATTAACAATCAGTTTTCTCCATAATATCAAACTCTTACGTGCTTCTAAGTAAATAATTGGCAGAAAGGAGAATTCACATTAGTTTACTGAAAAAAACACAGCACAGTTTTATGAAATCTTGCCTGTTAGTGATATACCCTATTCACTTTTGTTGACAAAATGCAAATTACTTTTATAATATTACTGTTCTCCATAACATTCTGATTTGTTTAACCTCGTCATGTTTCTGTTAACCCAGTTCAACAGAAAGGGCTTATCTACCTATAAATAATGCATCATCTTTCACAAGCCCCATTAATTTTGTGCTTATAATCTCTGGGTAGCTTCAGTAAGTCAAAACATGACTTCATATTCGAACCTGTCAAACTTGTAGGCATCAAGCAATTTTTCCTTCACTTTTTGTTAACAGCACAAAATATTATCTGTAATGAATAGATATGTTAACAAGTTATGTTAAAACAGGACAAAACTAGCTTTTGGCTTGGTGGGGAAGAAAAACATAAATATATTCTTGTTGCTGTTGTTGGGAGGTATCTATGTTAGAATGTTGCTATGGAAGAGAGATGCTACTGAATTGGGTGCAGGGAGGGGGAAACATGGAAGTTGAAACGTGATTTATACACCTATGTATCTAAGATACCATGCAGAGGAGGATGGAATTAGGACTGATGATTAATCAATGTGATAAAGGGATGTGTTTTCAATCCTTGTCAGATGAATTTCTGTTTTATCCTCTGGATTATTGGCCTTTATTCTTCTTTCCCTTAGAACTTATCATTCTTCAAAATTGCAATTATTTCAAAGATTGATATGTAATCATGTCAAATTATCAGCTTCTTAGTGATGTTTCTTACCCACTGTGTTTCAACATCTGAGATATGGGTGTGTAGTTAATTGTCATAATAGCTAACTAGCATTCACTGCACGTTCACATAATGTCCAGCTCTGTGTTAAGGGCTTAAAGCTCATTATCTATTTTAGACCCCACAGCACTCTGAAGTTGGTATTCTTAAGAATTCTGTGAATGAGAAAACTAAGACTTCAGGAATTTAGTGATAAATTTAGGTAAAGAGCAGGCCCAGGACCTATGTCTTTCTACAGTGACATACATGACCTGAACCGCTACTCTCTCTCTTACATTACCTAGGCAGCTTTTATTGCCCTTTGTTATCTTTAAAATAGAGAATTAACACTTGCTATTTCATAAGCTTAAAGATGCATTGCCTATAATATTTGAAGCTGATATGCAGCTCACCACATATCCAAAGGCCAGTAATAATGAACATATAATAGAGAAGAAAAGACAGAGTATACTGGAATGGATCATTATCTCTACATGTTGATTTATTTTAAAAATTCTTTTCTGTGTATATTAACACCTTGGAATGTGTGCAAGTTACACTGGTGACCTTTCTGCATAGAACTCCAATGAGAGAAAAGACATCCCATTGTTAGATGAAATGCTTTTCATTTCAAGCATGTAAGCAGTACCACACTTGGTGGATTAAAGATCGATTGATCTCAGCAAGCAAAGAACATTGTTAAATTGTTCAGTCCTCCCTTCTGGCTTTCTCTTTTTGCTAGGAATGGAAAAAGAGAAGACCTTGCTCTCTGTTGTCTCAGATTCTTGTACCTAGGGCTATAATTGCTGCAAATAAAACCCAAGAACAATTGGGTTGTGGTTTCCAAGTTTAATTATATTAGAGCTGCTTCTTTTGCCCTATAGTCACATTTGCAATTTGTGATTAAGGTATTAGTGGGAATAAAGTAATGATAGATTGTAGTTAATGAAGCATTTTCTCTATCTGTTGTTTCTTCAATGCCTCCTTCCCCCCACAGAATAACATATTTATGTTAATTTTTATGCATGCCATAGTTAGGTTCCTATATATTATGTAGTGAAACTTTTGCATTAGCTCTAATAAATAAAGCGTTCAGTTTTAAATCATGGTCTTTGCTCTACTTTATTTATTTGTATTTACTCTTTTTCATTACTGCAGGAGGAAACAGACTCAGTGTTTTATTTTTATAATAAAATACTCTGAGAAAGAGTTATTATGCATCCTAATACTAGTATGCAAACATCATTAAAGTTAACACAGCAATGGTTTTTAATAACATTTGGAGATATTTTGGCTGATGCAGTTTTTGTGCTAATATTTTGGCTTCAAGATAAGAAGAACTGGATTTAATCCTTGCTAGAATGCTGGGGAAAACTGATGTTATTTGTAAATGAAGATTTAAAAGCATTTAACTAAACTTCTTTTTAAGATATACATATAGAGCCACATCTTTTTTTTACTTTGGAATTTTAAAATATGATTTATCTTCCCTTGTCAGGTAGACTCCAGGGTTTAAAGTAATATATATATATATATGTTATATACATATGTTTTATATACACACACACACATATGTGTGTGTGTGTGTGTATATATATGCAGAAGTCTGAGAATCAAACCAGTATTGAAGCATTCTTACCAATGGCAACTGGGATAGTGTTTGAGAATGAGAATATGGGACGTGTGTCAAGGAGGGAGGTAAGAGTGTGGATTAGGAGTTGTGGAGGTGAGATGATAGAGAAGGAAGAAAATTTTATTGTTATAGCTTTCCTTATTGAAACTGCTCATTCGTTTGAATCCTTCACTCTTGTCTTGACTCCCCATTAAAAAAGAACATGATCTCTGAGGTGTCCAATTTTGATGTGATTTTGAGAGCAAAATAATTATAGTAGACAAATGCTTGAAAATGAATTTCCTTGTCACATGACACTGATACACTACAAAACAGGTGTGCCATGGCAGCTTACAATATTTAAGTTTCCTGATTCTAGGTACAAAGACCTCTCTTTGAAAGCTGGCCAGATATTTAAGAATGTACTGAAGCATTCAAAAGGTGTACATCTATGATCTAGAATAATTGATAAGAGTTTAATAATTGGATTGCTTCACTAGGGAAAGGCAGAAAATGTGTGACTGTAGAGTTAACATTCATGAGATTATTAAGGAAATGATAAAGAGAACAATGGAGAATCACTTCCAGTATACTAAAAGTTAGGGAAGCAGTGGAGGCTTTTGCTGAAATTTGAAAGAGACAAATATTGAGGCAAGTGAAAAGAAATAGTCGAGTCATTTGAGATATGTGCGTTTTACTCTGTCAGTTTTATTTTAATTAATTTTTTAAAATGTCAATAGCTTGAGGGGTACAAATGGTGTTGGGTTACATGGATGACTGTATGTGGTCAAGTTTTGGCTTTAGTGTGCCCATCACCAAAATAGTGAAATTGTATTCAACAGGTAATTTTTCATCCCTCACCTCCCTTCTGAGCTTCCTTCCTCTGAGTTTCCAATGTTCATTTTACTACTATGCATGCCTTTGTGTACCCATAGCTTAGCTCCCATTTATAAGTGAGAATGTGCAGTATTTGGTTTTCTATTTTTGAGTTACTTAGGATAATGGCCTCCAGTTCTACTCAAGTTGCTGCAAAAGACATTATTTCACTCATTTTTGTGGCTGAGTAGTTTTCCATAATGTTTCCATGGACTCATTTGTCAGTACACAAATCAGTAGCGCTGCTGTACACCAACAATGACCAAGCCGAGAATCAAATAAAGAACTCAATCCCTTGTACAATAGCTACAAAAATAAACTAAAATACCCAGGAACATACTTGACCAAGGAGATGAGGGGTCTCTACAAGAAGAACTACAAAACACTGATGAAAGAAATCATAGATTATTCATTTCCATGGAATGCTAAGGAAATAGTATTTCCATCGTATTTATCCACTTATATATTGATAGGCACTTGAATTGGTTCCAAATCTTTGCAATTGTGAATTAGGCTATGATAAACATACACATGCAAGTATCTTTTTGGTATAATGACTATTTTTCCTTTGGGTAGATACCCGGTATTGAGATTGCTGGATCAAATGGTAGGTCTACTTTTAGTTCTTTGAGAAATATCCATACCGTTTTCTATAGACGTTTCACTAACTTATATTTCCACCAGCAGTAGGTAAGTGTTCGCTTTTTACCACATCTGCACCAATATTTACTGTTTTTGTTTTGTTTTGTTTCATAATGACCATTGTGGGTGGAGTAAGGTGGTATCTTGTTGTGGTTTTAATTTGCATTTCCCTGATGATTAGTGATGTTGAGCATTTTTTTTCTATGTTTCTTGGCCATTTGTATAACTTCTTTTGAGAAATGTCTGTTCATATGATTATCTCAGTAGACTCAGAAAAAGCGTTCAGTAAAATCCATATCTCTTTATGATAAAAACCCTCAACCTGGTTGGGCATGGTGGCTCACACCTGTAATCCCAGCACTTTGGGAGGCCAAGGCAGGTGGATCACTTGAGATCAGGTGTTTGAGACTAGCCTGGCCAACATGGTGAAACCCCATCTCTATTTAAAAAATACAAAAATTAGCCAGGCCTGTTGGGGGGCGCCTATAATCCCAGCTACTCGGAAGGCTGAGGTAGTAGAATTGCTTGGACCCAGGAAACAAGGTTGCGGTGAGCTGAGATCATGCCACTGCCCTCCAGCCTGAGTGACAAAGCAAGACTCTGCCTCAAAACAAAAAGAAAAAAAAAGGAAAGAAAAGAAAAAACAATCCTCAACCAACTAGGTGTAGAGGAAACATACCTCAAAGTAATAAAAACCGTATATGACAAAGGCCCAGCCAATATAATACTGAATGGGGAAAAGTTGAAAGCATTCCTCCTAAGAACTGGACTAAGACAACGATGCTCTCTTTCCCTACTTCTATTCAACCCAGTACTGGAAGTCCTAGCCAGAGCAATCATGCAAGAGAAAGGAATAAAGGACATCCATACTGGAAAAGAGGAAGTTAAACTATCTCTGTTTGCTAGTGACATGGTTTTATATCCAGAAAACTCTAAAGATTCCCCCGAAACACTCCCAGATTTGATAAATGAATTCAGTAAAGGCTCAGGTTACAATATCTATGTGAAGAAATCAGTAGCGCTGCTATGAAACAATGACCAAACTGATAATAAAATCAAGAACTCAACCCCTTTTATAATAACTAGAAAAAAGTTTTTAAATACCTATGAATATACTTAACTAAAGAGGTGAATGATCTCTACGAGGCAAACTACAAAACACTGATGAAAATGACATAAACAAATGGACAAACATAGACGACACAAACAACGGGAAAAGCATCCCATGTTCATGCACTGGAAGAATCAATATTGTGAAAATGGCCATACTGTCCAAAGCAATCTGCAGATTCAGTATGATTCTTACCAAAATGCCAATGCCATTTTTCACAGAATTAGAAAAAATTAAGCCTAAAATTCATAAGAAACAAAAATAAATAAAACGAAAAGAAAAAAAGAGCCTAAACAGCCAAAGCAGTTCCAAGCAAAAAGAGCAAAGCTGGAGGCATCACATAACCCAATTTCCAATTGTACTACCAGGCTATAGTAACCAAAACAGCATAATACTGGTATAAAAGTAGACATGCAAACCAATGAAGCCGAATAGAGCATCCAGACATAAAGCCAAATACTTATAAATGGTTGATTTTCAGCAAAGCAGACAAAAATATGCACTGGGGAAAGGACACCCTATTCAATACGTGGTTCTGGAAAAATTGGATAGTCGCAGGTAGAAGAACAAAACTAGATCCCTATCTCTCACCGTATTAACATTAACCCAAGATGGATTAAACGCTTAAATCTAAGACCTGAAACCTTACAAATTCTAGAATAAAACCTAGGAGAAACTCTTCTGGATATTGACCTAGGCAAAGAATTTATGACTAAGGCCCCAAAAGCAAAATCAAGAAAAATAAAAATAAGTCAATGGGACCTAATTAACTAAAAAAAACTTCTGCACAGTCAAAGAAATAATCAAAAGAGTAAACACACAGCCCACAGAATGGGAGAAAACGTTTGCAAACTATACATCCAACAAAGGTCTAATATCTAGAATCTATAAGGAATTTAAACAAATAAACAAGGAAAAGAAAGCAAATTATTTTATTAAAAAGCAGGCAAGTGAAATGTAAATTATATTTTAAAAATTATAACAAAGAGTGAAATCTAGTAAATGTTATATCGCTTGGTGTTTAGGAGTGAAGTATACTGAGGTCTTGAAATGCATCTGAAATTATAAGTTAGCTTGAAATGTTCAAGTTACCTTGAAATGTGTCCAAAATTAAGATGGATTAATTGATGGGTAGATTAAAGGTAGATCAATGGATGATAGAGGTATACATATGTGGATAAATAGGCAGGTAGATATGTGATTAAGTAAATATAACAAAATATTAATTCTAGAATCTAACACTAGGAACATGGCTGTTCACTGCGCTCTTCTCTCAACTTTTCTTTATATTTGAACATTTTCATAATGAAATGTTCTTTAAAAAAGGAAAGCTACCCGAGACAAGGTGAGAAAATTCTTTTTTTTTTTTTTGAGACAGAGTCTTGCTCTGTCGCCCAGGCGGGAGTGCAGTGGCACAATCTCAGCTCACTGCTATTCAGGTAATACTAGCTGAAAATGAAATTATTGTAAAAAAGCGTTTTGTGAAATTCATGCATTATAGAAACAATGTCACCCCTTTAAAGTTGCTAATGCTCCTCTGACCTTGTCATAATCCTGGATTAGATAAACCATTTATTTTACAAAAGTATTCAGTTTTTATACACTTTTGATACAAAAGGAATTATAGTATGAAAATCCTTGGCAGAAAATGTCCTTGAGTCACATGACACTGATCTACTGCAAGTCAGATAAGCAGTAGCAATATTTCATATTTATACTCCCTGCTTCTGGGCATACCATGCCTTAAGGTAAGGATCAGCTACAATATTGCTGAATCATTTGAGACTACAGATTGATGTATTGAGGATGGAAACTAAGACAGGGATGAGAACCAAATTGAAAGTAAACTTTAAGTGGAGATGATTGTCTTAATCCCAAAATATTGCTGACACAGATATCAATATTAGTTAACATCTTTCTAAGGTGGCACACTATATAATTTGGGGGCAAAACACTTCATTTTCTCTATAAATCATGGTGCCTCAATAATCATGCACTTGTAACAAGATTTTCTCTGAATTCTCTAACACTCTAGCATTGCTTGTGAAGGGCATTCTTTTTTTTTTTTTGGCCAACAAAGAATATTTCTGTCTTATCTTAAAACAGAGATAAGGTAAATCATTTTGACAGTCTCTGAGGCATGGTAATCCCTGCTAATCTACTCATCTTTCTACATCTTGTATACAAAGAATGGGCTAGAATTTGTCATGGGACCACAGGAATCAGGCTTTGTCCCCATGTTTATTATTTTTCTGAGGTGGGGTCTCACTCTGTTGCCCAGTCTGGAGTGCAATGGTGCGATTACAGCTCACTGCAGCCTCAACCTACTAGACTCAAGAGATTCATCCAAGCCTCCAGGGTAGCTGGGATTACAGGTATGTGCTGCCATGCCTGGTTAATTTCTTATTTTTTGGAGAGACAGAGGTCTCCCTATGTTTCCCAGGCTGATCTTGAGCTCCTGTGCTCAAGCAATTCTCCTGTCTTGACCTCCCAAAGTGCTCAGATTACTGGCATGAGCCATGGTATCCCACCTCTGCTTCATTCTTACATACTACTTCTTCCCTGTTTCCCAGACTAAATACTCAAGGTCATTAATAGAATGTTATTAAATTTGAAGACATAAAAATTCTAACTTTAAGCTTTACTAACCAACATAACATATTGAATTTTCCCCACCACAAATTTCCAATAGCTAGTAAATTAATGGTGTGTTTTGTTTTTCATCTTTAAATATTGAATGAAGCACAGTTCTGCTAGATACTGATATCACGATACTTGTCTTCAAAAACAATTTATATGCCCAGTGTATCAACATTTAAATTATTCACACAGTTTTTTCACCACTACCTTTATTTGAATGATGGATGTCTTGATGCCTAAGCCCATTTATCACTAAGAATGAAATAACTGCCACTGGGAAACTTTTGGGAATTATACATCCATGAGCATTTCAGAACTGGTCTTTTATGACATGGAGTGGTCACTGACCAGATCCTCATTGTAGACTCATTACTTTTCAACACATTCATCAATACCAAGGCTCGGGTGGCTACTGGATGTCACAGATCTATAGCACTGTGCTACCATGTGCTCCCTAAAAATCTATTACATAGTTTAGACTATGTTCTCCCAAGCTTAAACCTAGGAAAATTGATTGCCTTTCCTATAAGTTTACATAATCAGAGAGACTCAGAAATGGAAAGTATTTTAAGCAGTCGTTCAGGTCAAACATTTGTGTTCTAATATAACTTTCTTAAAATATCCAATACAGGTAATAGCAGGTCTTGTTCTAAAATATTTCTGATAAAAAATTATTCCATTTAGATAATGCCATATATGTATCCAGTCCTTCATTATGTGCAGTGGTAACTAGTCTAATTTTCATTAGTGCTATTTAAGCCTATATCCAGCTAAACTTCATCTCTATAGGAATGAATCCCTTCAGTAACATCCTTATAGTAGACTTCATATATTTATAAAGCTACATAACTACATATAAAACCAATTATGTTTTCTCCTTGTCATTTTTATTTATAATGCATTGTCTAAACTCTTCTGATTTTATTTTAGAACAGCATTGTTTAAACTTCCCTGCTGAATAGTACCAGAGAAGCCTAGAAACTCAAGAAAAACTGCTTTTGAAATATTCTTGGGATCTAAATTTTTGTCTTTAAAACATGCCACATACCCTTTTCTCAGTTCTCCATACTGAATCAATGCTTACCTTAAAACACCATATTTTAACTTATGCATTAGATAGAACACTTCCACACATCAAATGTTCAGGTAAAATAGATTATCTGTGAACAGACTTGGAATTTATTCTGCCGCTTACGAAATCCTTGCCATGCTCCTGTTTCCTCCAACGTGGTATGTGTTTAAATCTAGGAGCATACTCTCAGTACATCACAAATATAGCCTATTATTATTGTTGTTGTTATTGATGATGCTATTGGTTTACCAAAAATAATTTCCTGTAATACTTAGCACATGGCTATCCAATTGAAACACTTCACTTTTACTGAGGATCTGAGCATTGTCCCGTGGTGTATTAGGATGTGTTATTGCTAAAGACCCTACTGAAGATGGTGACTGAATCCTTGAAATGTGTCTGTTGTGGCAATTTGAAAGACAGGTGAAAGCCAAGGTCAGGCTATCACTCAGTGAAGCCAACTGGCTGGCTGCCCACATTTCTCATAACATTTCATTTATTTTGATGGATTCACCAAGGTACGAGCCCTGGCACTCAGGTTTGGGGCACAGAAACTTTGATGTTTATAAGCACATTAAATGGTTCCATCTCTAGGGTACAGATTCACATTAACCAAGGGCACAAAGACTAGCAAGTAAGCCACAGTGCCAAAGGATAAATTGATAAAGTAAAGACAAATGGCCTTGCAGCTGGCAGGATGTGGGTCAGTGTGGTCAGGCCCTTTTGTCCCTGTTGGCAGGTATTTCAGAAAAGCTAAATGAACATCCAGAAGTTGCTGAGTGAACGTGAAATCAGGAAAGAAAAAAATCAGTTTTATGATTAAGGTATTTAGTAGTATTAACCTAATGTTTCCTTATCCATTCATTTCTTCATAGAGACTCACGTGTCATGGGAATCAGAGGGGGCAAGAGTTGGGAGGGCAATGGTGGTGTTTACACCTTCTTCCAGTCGTTGCACAACGTCTACAGGTGTATTTAATTAATCGTGACATAGGCAGTGCCTTTCTCTGTTGTCTGGGAACAGTTCTTTTTCTGTGATTCAACTCTGAGAAGGCAGTGCTTTCTTTTATTCACTATTACACCATCATGTGGTGTAGGTGAGCTTCTGGTAAGGAAAGAATAAAGAAAAGAAATTACGTTTAGTTGTTCAGAAACTGTGTGATTTAGTAACATAGAGCTTCATTACAGTAATGTATCCTGTAAGTGGAAGGACAGGCAGCATGGGTATTACAAAATGATTTTTTTTTTAAATGGGAGAGAATGATGGAGAAAGAGGCAAAGGAAAGTTACGTTAGAGTCATAAACCCTGGGTGATCCTGTAAAAGTTCATACTTGATCACTGCAACCTGAATCAACATGGATGTCAGTAAATCTCTGCTCTTGCTGAAGGAACAAACTAAGACTATAAAGAAGCACTTTGTTTTTCATACTCATTGTCTTCCCTGACAGCCAAGTCAAAAGAAAGAGATACACAGTGAGCGATTTTCTAACATGAAAAACAACACAAGAAATATCTTTCTTATAAAGGAACCCACTCAGTCTGTTAGTGGTATATACTTTGCCAGTCATTCCTACCCAATTCAATGGATATTTATTGATTGAAGATCTAGTCTTGTGAAAGACACTTGAAACTGGACAAACAGATTTAATTTGATAAGTGCTACCATTAGGGATAAGCCAAATGTCATGAGCAGACTAGGGAGGGATGCCTTGGTATGGAGGGAAATCCCACCCC
>NW_012110252.1:6126099-6127773 GCF_000951045.1 Mandrillus leucophaeus
CAGGATGTGGGTCAGTGTGGTCAGGCCCTTTTGTCCCTGTTGGCAGGTATTTCAGAAAAGCTAAATGAACATCCAGAAGTTGCTGAGTGAACGTGAAATCAGGAAAGAAAAAAATCAGTTTTATGATTAAGGTATTTAGTAGTATTAACCTAATGTTTCCTTATCCATTCATTTCTTCATAGAGACTCACGTGTCATGGGAATCAGAGGGGGCAAGAGTTGGGAGGGCAATGGTGGTGTTTACACCTTCTTCCAGTCGTTGCACAACGTCTACAGGTGTATTTAATTAATCGTGACATAGGCAGTGCCTTTCTCTGTTGTCTGGGAACAGTTCTTTTTCTGTGATTCAACTCTGAGAAGGCAGTGCTTTCTTTTATTCACTATTACACCATCATGTGGTATAGGTGAGCTTCTGGTAAGGAAAGAATAAAGAAAAGAAATTACGTTTAGTTGTTCAGAAACTGTGTGATTTAGTAACATAGAGCTTCATTACAGTAATGTATCCTGTAAGTGGAAGGACAGGCAGCATGGGTATTACAAAATGATTTTTTTTTTAAATGGGAGAGAATGATGGAGAAAGAGGCAAAGGAAAGTTACGTTAGAGTCATAAACCCTGGGTGATCCTGTAAAAGTTCATACTTGATCACTGCAACCTGAATCAACATGGATGTCAGTAAATCTCTGCTCTTGCTGAAGGAACAAACTAAGACTATAAAGAAGCACTTTGTTTTTCATACTCATTGTCTTCCCTGACAGCCAAGTCAAAAGAAAGAGATACACAGTGAGCGATTTTCTAACATGAAAAACAACACAAGAAATATCTTTCTTATAAAGGAACCCACTCAGTCTGTTAGTGGTATATACTTTGCCAGTCATTCCTACCCAATTCAATGGATATTTATTGATTGAAGATCTAGTCTTGTGAAAGACACTTGAAACTGGACAAACAGATTTAATTTGATAAGTGCTACCATTAGGGATAAGCCAAATGTCATGAGCAGACTAGGGAGGGATGCCTTGGTATGGAGGGAAATCCCACCCCCGGTATTCAACATGGATTCTTTTCTATTTCCCTAAGCGTCAACTAGTCTGAGAAATAAAGGGAAAGAATACAAAAGAGAGAAATTTTAAAGCTGGGTGTCTGAGGGAGATATCACATGTTGGCAGGTTCCGTGATGCTCCCTGAGCCGTAAAACCAGCAAGTTTTTATTAGTGATTTTCAAAAGGGGAGGGAGTGTGCGAATAGGGTGTGGGTCACAGAGATCACATGCTTCACAAGGTAATAAAATATCACAAAGTAAATGGAGACAGGGCAAGATCACAGGACCACAGGACGGGGCGAAATTAAAATTGCTAATGAAGTTTCGGGCATGCATTGTCTTTGATAACATCTTATGGGGAGACAGGGTTTGGGAGCAGAGGATCGGTCTGACCAAAGTTTATTAGGCAGGAATTTCCTCTTCCTAATAAGCCTGGGAGTGCTTCAGGAGACCAGGGCTTATTTTATCCCTTTGTCTTCAACCATAAAAGACAGCTGCCCCTAAAGCGGCCATTTTAGAGGCCTACCCTCAGGGGCGCATTCTCTTTCTCAGGGATGTTCCTTGCTGAGAAAAAGAATTCAGCAACATTTCTCCTGTTTGCTTTTGAAAGAAGAAAAATATGGCTCTGTTCCATC
>NW_012110252.1:6131878-6133802 GCF_000951045.1 Mandrillus leucophaeus
TCTGATTAAAAGCAGCATAGGAATATTGATTACTACAGTGGAAATGTAATGTGTTATTTCTTTCCTTTTTAAATGCCTATATGGTACTTATTAACATTTTTAATGGCAAAAGCAATAAAAATAATTAAAAGCACATTTAGTTCCTGTTCTGCCTCATTTCATTAATTTCTGCTTTTTTTCTTTTGGAGAAAGAGTTGTAAAATTGATGTCTTAGCTGTAGCTGCCTCTTTATGATATTAGATTTCTGTATGTAAAGAAGGTATTAGAAAAATTTTCTCCTACACACATGGAATCTTTAAACTTAAAATAAAAAGTGACTATACCTTCTATTTTCAAGCAGAATAAAACTTTTTTGCAATGAACAGAATTGTTTTTCAAATAAGTTTATTACATTTGATTTTTATCAGAGTTAATAAGTGATAATAAATAAATATGTGGAAAAATAAAATTTTGAGCTAAATCAAATGTGTTTGTTTCTACTTCAGTATGGGTTTTGATGCCTAAGAAAGTGAAATATTTATCTACTGAATGAGCATACATCTTTGTAGCCCCTATCTTTTCCCCTGGCGAACCTTAGGAAAAATGGCACTTGCTCTGGAGGCAGGGAGGAAACTCCAGATCAGACCCAAGTTTCCAGCTTGGGAGGTAGTGGTGGTGGTGAAGAAGTGCAGTTAGTTAAGATAAGGAGATGAGGTGAATTGCCAAATTTTCCCCTAGACGCTCAGCGGCATCTAAAGGTCAGTGGTGTTATGAAGAGCAAATTAGTAATGCTGGCTTTGAACTTAGCTTGAAGCTACAGTGCCACTTGTTCTTTTCATGCAGTCGTATTTTGCCAATGGCTTTACTATTTTCTTAACCTATGTTTGGCATCTTACCTGACTCCTGGGCAATTACAACCTTTAACTAACCACTAGAAAAGGAAGTACATTAAACACACCTTGTTCATCTTGAAGAGAGAGCAGGCGAATGGGGGTTTCCTCAGCCTGGGATAACTTTCTTTTGCCTTTCAGATCTAAGCTCTTTTTGACCCGGATCTTATTTAACTGGGAAACGGCCAGGATAGATTTGATTGTTAGCATTTGTAACATACATAATCAGGGATTTCTCTTCCCTGAATCCTATTACATTTAGCATCTTGCACCATAGTGCTGAGTATTTTTTAAGTATAGTTTTCTCTTTTGTTCTTCTAATGTTTAATAAATTATTTGTCTTCCCAAATAGATTGTCATTTATTTTGGGGACAGTAAGTTCATCTAGAGTCCTTCCTTCCTTTCCTACTTTTCTTCCTTTCTTCTTTCATGCATTCCTTCTTCCTTCCATTAGCAATAGGCTGACACCATACTTAGACTTCAAAAATGTGCATGGGGCATGTTCTTTAAGAGTTTACAGATGTTCTAAAACTAACTCTTTCAGAGGAACTACTTTCTTTGACTCAATAACAGTTCATCTTCAAGAACGATTATGTATAGTTTTATTAATTCTTCAAATTTGTGAGATGTGGTTATAAGACTTAATATAGATGAAACAGTTTATAAATAGTTTTCACTTGTATTATTTATTATTTCTCGGAAAGCTCATACAAACTGTATGCAAGTATCACTTCTATTTTCTATGTGAGCAGCGTGTGCCTGTGTTATATCTAGGAAGTAGATGAGTGGGGCTGGGTTTTGTGACATGCTGGCTGCATCAGATAATGCCGCATGGCATTAGCTGGACACACACTGCTGTTCCCGTTTTATGCCTAGGAAGATGAAAGCCTTATCTTAAATCATACAAGTAATTATTAATGGGCAGCCCAGGTGGGCAGACCAGGCTGCCAAGTTTACTATTTTCTATCGCTCTACACTGAATATTCCACATTAGATATGGATTATCTGTTGTCAAGAGAGTTTTATATCACACTTTGATATAAAATTAAGTGTAA
>NW_012110252.1:6135082-6137457 GCF_000951045.1 Mandrillus leucophaeus
TAATTTGGGGAACTAATAACTATCCATGAAATCTTCACAATTTATGTTCTTCTGCCATGGCTTCAGCCGGTCCTTCCGTTCGGGGTCCCTGACTTCCTGCAACACCTTGGGAGCCTCATTGAATCATTCTGAAGAAGTTCAAAAGGCAGTCATGGGTGGGTGGGCATGTGTTTGACTAGTAGGTTGACTTAGGAGGGAATATGTTTCTGCTTTTAGAGATTAATGAATGTATTTATCAAATGTGTATTGAAATTCTAATACACATCAGGCTTCATTAACAGTATGGATACATTGAACAAAAGGAATGACATTCAGCTCACATACACAAGTAGGTAAATTTTGGGTTTTTTTTTTTGGATTAGCTTTTGTAAATTTACATCTAGAAGGACTGTTGCAGTTTTGTACTCTCTCTTTCTGTTTGTTTTTTGCTTTTTGGGGGGAAGGGGACTTCCAAAATGGTATTTATGACTTTCCTTCTTTGAGAAACAGTTCTTAAATTTATCTTCAAAAATCTCTTCTGAAAACTAGAACAAAATGAAAAATGACTAGGACTGCATCATTAACCTTATCAATTGTGACTATCAATATGGAATCCTTACACCTATGTAGTTTATGAAGGCGAAGCCTACAGTTAGTTTGAGACAACTATTAAACCTGACCAAATTATCAGAATGCTTTTGTGATGCTATTAAGTATCACCACAAAATGAATCAAAGTTTCTCATGCAGCCAAAGTGGCAATGATTTTACAAGAGGGAGAGGCATGAGGTTGGTTATCTGTTCCTGGCAGATGGGCTGTCCCTCCCCAACCCCTCCTCCCAACACAGACACAGGTTGGAAGGATTTTTTCCACTTCTCTTGGAGAATGAAAATATTTTTAAAAAGCAAAACAAAAGAAAACTCTTAATTTATATTTAAATTACCCGTAATTGAATGAGTCACGCAAAATGAACTTTTAGAGCAAATGTCTTTTGAAAATGTATGAAGGATGGCTGATTTTTAACTAACGGTACTGACAGGACATTCTAGGGACTGCTGCAGATACTGGCTACTCTATTCACAAAGACTAGAGGGGGAAAAAGGCTCTCTTCAGTAGATGAATGGAAACACTGACTGGCTTTGAGGCGAGTAATTGCCTTCCTCACCCATACAAAAATTTCAGCCAGAAAAGTCCTCCTTTAAGCAGAGCACAAATGAAGTGCAATGCATACTTGCACAGATAAAGTGTAACTTACCTTGAGTTTATTTAATTATTCTTGGTCCATGGGATTTCTGAAAAATTGCCAGAATACTACTTTTCTGCAGATAGAGATAAAAGATCCAAATGTTGCTTAATTTCTTTTTTCCTTAATTGCATAGTGGCTATATATAGTATATATGTGTTAGAAATGGCTAATAACCATCACAGAGTAGTAGAGAAGTTAAAACACACACATATTCTTAACATATCTGATTAAAAGCAGCATAGGAATATTGATTACTACAGTGGAAATGTAATGTGTTATTTCTTTCCTTTTTAAATGCCTATATGGTACTTATTAACATTTTTAATGGCAAAAGCAATAAAAATAATTAAAAGCACATTTAGTTCCTGTTCTGCCTCATTTCATTAATTTCTGCTTTTTTTCTTTTGGAGAAAGAGTTGTAAAATTGATGTCTTAGCTGTAGCTGCCTCTTTATGATATTAGATTTCTGTATGTAAAGAAGGTATTAGAAAAATTTTCTCCTACACACATGGAATCTTTAAACTTAAAATAAAAAGTGACTATACCTTCTATTTTCAAGCAGAATAAAACTTTTTTGCAATGAACAGAATTGTTTTTCAAAGAAGTTTATTACATTTGATTTTTATCAGAGTTAATAAGTGATAATAAATAAATATGTGGAAAAATAAAATTTTGAGCTAAATCAAATGTGTTTGTTTTTACTTCAGTATGGGTTTTGATGCCTAAGAAAGTGAAATATTTATCTACTGAACGAGCATACATCTTTGTAGCCCCTATCTTTTCCCCTGGCGAACCTTAGGAAAAATGGCACTTGCTCTGGAGGCAGGGAGGAAACTCCAGATCAGACCCAAGTTTCCGGCTTGGGAGGTAGTGGTGGTGGTAAAGGAAGTGCAGTTAGTTAAGATAAGGAGATGAGGTGAATTGCCAAATTTTCCCCTAGACGCTCAGCGGCATCTAAAGGTCAGTGGTGTTATGAAGAGCAAATTAGTAATGCTGGCTTTGAACTTAGCTTGAAGCTACAGTGCCACTTGTTCTTTTCATGCAGTCGTATTTTGCCAATGGCTTTACTATTTTCTTAACCTATGTTTGGCATCTTACCTGACTCCTGGGCAATTACAACCTTTAACTAACCACTAGAAAAGGAAGTACA
>NW_012110252.1:6138122-6141686 GCF_000951045.1 Mandrillus leucophaeus
TAAGACTTAATATAGATGAAACAGTTTATAAATAGTTTTCACTTGTATTATTTATTATTTCTCGGAAAGCTCATAAAAACTGTATGCAAGTATCACTTCTATTTTCTATGTGAGCAGCGTGTGCCTGTGTTATATCTAGGAAGTAGATGAGTGGGGCTGGGTTTTGTGACATGCTGGCTGCATCAGATAATGCCGCATGGCATTAGCTGGACACACACTGCTGTTCCCGTTTTATGCCTAGGAAGATGAAAGCCTTATCTTAAATCATACAAGTAATTATTAATGGGCAGCCCAGGTGGGCAGACCAGGCTGCCAAGTTTACTATTTTCTATCGCTCTACACTGAATATTCCACATTAGATATGGATTATCTGTTGTCAAGAGAGTTTTATATCACACTTTGATATAAAATTAAGTGTAAAAGGCTATTGAGAATCAATATTTGACATTCTAAAAGTAACATCAAGATGATAAAGAAAAAATACTATACTAAGCCAAAAAATAGTTTCTGGGTTTGTTACATTCATCTGTTTAATAAATATAAGTGGATGCGTGGTGCACCAAGAACTTTGCTTGGCATTGCAAATGCAATGAGAAGTAACTATATTCTCTACTCTCCTTGTGGACAAGAGTCTAGTCTGTTAACTAGAAACTACTTCTAGATGATTGGGCTGCAAATATGATCTTTCTGCTATGTTTTGCCTAGAACTTTAGGCAGAATGTAGCAGAAGATTATATATGCAGCCTGCTCATCTCCTGAAATCAAGCTTAAAGGTGATTGTCTGGCTTCCTATTCATCCGTAGAGGCTTATCAATCCCAGAAATATGGGGCTATTGTTCCAGTTTGTAGATCACTGACATTCTTTTAGTGCTCTTTCAACCATAATTTATAGTTCCCAGGATGGGTCAACAACTGTACTGCTGGGATGTCTTTTCTCTCTATGTTTGAGATGCAGATAGCTAGTTATCCCCCAGTCCTCACAATGCTGAAATGCATCCCTCAAGATTAAAGACCCTATTCCTCACTTTAAGGAATAAAGGTGAGCTTAGTGCTTCAATCCAAATATGTTGTCAGTACTTAGTATGTGCTTTACCAGGTGTTATGGATACAAAAATGAGTGTGAAATAGTCTCTGACCAGGTGGAACTCAGTTTAGACTTGAACATAATTTGGAAAATAACATGTATGGAGGAAGATTCATAAGCCTGATCATGTGTGTTGGGCAAAACTAGTTAGGCTTATAATTATGCTTAAATAGATTAGGTCAATCGTGTATGTAACAGAGCTAGTAAATAGATAATTAGATATTAAAATGCAAGTGTACTGGTTCTGAAACCACTAACTCATAATGCATTTACCAAATTCCTCTGAGTGTAAGATTGTTCATTTTAGCAGTTTCAGAACTGTATCACTCCAGGACTTAATCTCCATGGTAGGGGTTCTCCAATTTGAGTGTGCACAGGAATCATCTGGAGAGCTTGTTACAACAAAGATTGCTCAGTCCTTCCCTCCCTGGGAACTCACTAGGTCTGAGTTGGGGATGAATGATTTGCATTTATATAAGCTCAGGGGTGAAGCTGACCATATTTTGAGTAGCACTGACCTTGGGGAATGTTTCCCAGACTTCAGCACACAGTAGAGTCATCTGGAGAGCCTGTTAAAAGTGGCTGTTAGGACTTCCATGGCCATGGAGATTCAGAAGGTCTGTGATGGGGCTGAATAATTTTTATTTTCAACAAGCTTTCAGATGATGCTGACCCTACTGGTCCATGCATTGCACTGAGCTAAGGCATTGTCTAAATAGGTAGACAGAAGCAACCTACTAAGAAACCAAATTTTGAAAAATATGAAGGCTTGATCAAAATATGTACTCTCCTTAGCACAGAGTCCTTTCATCAGAGAAATGGGAAAAAGTAAAAGTAGGAAACTAAATGGCATGAATCTCATGGGCAACTTTAAGAAGCAGTGGCACTCTAAATAGCAACTGACTTGGATATGTCTGAGGGATGTGTTACATATATTGGGAGAAGATTGTCTGTCTGAATAATGTAACTGTAGTACCTCTAAGTAGACTGCTTTCTATCTATTTAGAGGTCAATTTCAATTTCTATCCCTCTTTCTAAAAATATCTTGTCCTTGTATTCTGTTCCTAACATTAACATATAAGGTTGATAGAAAATATGGGTAATATAAAAAGTGCTATTGAATGATATCACTAGAAATAATGTTCATGTAAAGAAAAGATGTGGGCCAGCACCAAGGTCTGGGCAAATGCGCAATTTTGAGAAATTGGAAAAGTTCCTAGCAAACAACAAACAGGAAAGTATGGTGTCACAGGAGCCAAGAAAAGGTTCTCCTGGGAGGCTTCAGCAGTGAAAGGATTGGAATGCTGATAAGAAATATTGTAAGATGATGGAAAAATTGACTGTCTGACTGGGCTCCATGGAGATCACAGTATTTCTCATTGGAACGTTTTGCACAACCCTAATTGTCCTTTGCAGAATGAAAGTCTGGTGGGAAAATAGAGATTAAAATATAATTAATTCTGTCTATAAATTATATAGACATATATAAGACATATATAAATTCCATCTATAAAATATAACTAATGTGTTTGTGTGCATGCAACATTTTTCCCTGAAATATAGTTTTGCTTCTATATTTTTCTGTTCTTATTCATACCACACATTATTCATTAGCACAGATTTATATTACATTTTGATAACTGATGTCCATCAGATATTATTTCAAAATTATTATTTTATATGATTATTTTTCCATCTAAATTTTAAAATCACTTTATCAGTTAAGAAAAAAAGGGTTTTATTTGGATTTTCACTGGAATTACTTTAAATTTGTAGATTAATCTAGGAAGAATGGACACCTTTACCACATTGAATTTTCCTTAACAGGAATTTGAAGATTCTCTACATCCTTCAAGTGGTCCTATAAATTCTGTAATAACATTTTGTGGTTTTCTCTCTTTGAACAATAATACTTTCTAAACACATTTAATATATTGTTTTGCTATTATAAATGTTATTATTTTATATATTTTATTGTAAATTTTTGTTATTTTCAACTGTACAGTTTTTAGCTGTATTATTTTTAACTGTACAGTTCATTGACATTAAGTACATTCACATTGTTGTGCAACCATCACCATCAGCCATCTCTAGAACTTTTTTCATCTTATCAAACTGAAACTGCATAACCATTAAAAAGGTAACTTCCCATTTTTTTCCTCTCTTCAGCCTCTAACAGCTACCATTTTGCCTTCTGTCTCTAAGTATTTGACTACTTAAGGGACTTCGTTTAAGTGCAATGATACAGTATTTGTCTGTTTGTGACTGACTTTATTCCCCTTAACACAGTGTTTTTAAAGTTCATCTCTGTTGTAGCAACTGTCAGAATTTCCTTCATTTTCAAAGCTGAATAATACTCATACACACACACACACACAGGCACACACACCACATTTTGTTATTCTGTTCATTTATCAATGGTCATCTGGTTTGTTTCCACATTTTGCTATTGTGAATAATGTGTCTTTGAACAGAGGTGT
>NW_012110252.1:6142861-6150134 GCF_000951045.1 Mandrillus leucophaeus
TCTTTCTGACATCAAATCTGTTTGTTTGTATTTTGTCTTTTTTTAATAGCTTTAGTTGTAGTTTTTAAGCCTAAATGTGTCCAGAATCACAGTTGATTAGTCCTATCTTAGACCTCTAAATCATGATGCTAAAAGTCTAAAACTAACAACACACAATGTATTAAGGATAACTGTCACACTTATTTTGTTTCTAATTTACTGTTAATTCATCTAGGAGTGTGTATTATTTCGTTTTCACATTACTGTAAATAACTATCTGACACTAGGTAATTTAAGAAGAAAAGAGTTTAATTGACTCACACTTCCACAGACTTAACAGGAAGCATGACGGCCTCAGGAAACTTACCATCACGGTGGAAGGCAAAGGAGAAGCAAATACATGTTACCATGGCAGAGCAAGAGAGAGAGTGAGCGAAGGGGGAAGTGCCACACACTTTTAAACCATCAAATCTTGTGAGAACTCACTCACTATCATGAGAAGAGCAAGAGGAAAATCTGCCCCCATCATCCACTAGACTCCTTCTCCAATTGATCCCACTAGGCCCCTTCTCCAACATGTTATTTGGGTAGGGCCACAAATCCAAACCATATCCAAGTATGTCACCAATAATCGTAATTATTAGGGAGTGATAAATGCAAATTGCAACTCATATAATTGCCAGTTCTTTTATAAACAAATTAATTATAAACAAACAAACCCAAGCTTAGGCAACAATGCAAGCTCCCATCTCTACACAAAATATATAGGAAAAAAGTAGGCAGGTACAGTGATACATTTCTGTGGTCCCAGCTACTTGGGAGGCTGAAGTGGGAGGATTGCATGAGCCCAGGAGGTTGAGACTACAGTGAGCCATGATTGTGCCACTGCCGTCCAGCCTGAGTGCCAGAGCATGAACCTGTCTCAAAAACAAAAACAAGAAAAAAAAATCCCAAATTAAAATAAAACAAACAAACAAACAAACAAAAAGGGCAACAAAAGACACTTGCTTGGCATTTCTAACAAGCTTCCAGCTGATGTTGATGCGTTTGGTCCATAGCTCAGATTTCAATATGAATTGGCATATTTAGCCTTATGTAGGTCAACAGCATAAACCTATAAAGAGCATAATTTTGAAAAATGTGTAACTTGTAATAAGTTATAAAAAAATTACTTTATTTAGCATAGAGTTCTCTAATCATAGAAGAAGGATAAATGAGGAAACTGAATGGCGTGAGAACAATGAGCAATTTTAAGAAGCAATAGGCAGAATAAGTATTAAGTGCAAATTAAATATGAGAAATGATCTCCATGATTATATTTTCTTTATTGGTATTCTTAACTAATGTCTTGTAGGAAACCATGACTGTTTCTCCTAATACTAGATGGTAGTCCATAATATTTGTTATTTATACTAAACTCTTACATTCAATTGACTAAAGTTTTATTTAGTATAATTGCATTTATTTCTTTAAATTGAATTTAAATTTTCTTTTTGTGGTATTTTTTCAGACATACTATTCAGACAACATGATCTTAATAAAAATTTAGAATTTTTTTCTGCCTTCAATATGTTATAAAATATTTTAAAGAGTGCAAAAGTTTTTTGTTTCTTGGAGGCAAAATCAGATTTTGCCTGCTTCTTTTGGAAAAGCCTTGAAAATTATCTCAGTTCCTTTTATGCTTATTAATCTATTATAGTTTATAAATGTTGTCAATTATTTTTTCCAGAAGGAAAAAAAAATGAACACTTTGTGGAAATTTCCAAATACCTACATGTGTATTTTTATACACATTTCCTACTTACTTTTTAAAAAACTCCTCTGATTCCTTTTCCACTCCAGATTTTTTATAGTTATGTAACCCCAGCATATCCAGCACCTTTTTTTATAGGATGTTGATTGAATGTGCAAAGTGAATGTTTTACATCAGTATAAGAAAATTAGTATTTTTCTTATTTATTTCTCATAGCAAAATTTTATGACTTATTCTTTTACTTTTATTTGTTTAACTTTGTATTATGTTATTGCCTAGAAAATTCTTCCTCAGACTTTATGCTCACTGGGAACAGGCCTTATTTTAATTTGTATTCCAAGCTTCGTCTTGTGTGGTATTCCAAGCCTTAACACACTCCAGTACATTTTGTTAAATGATAAATGGTATTGTTTAAAGGAAATTTAAATTGAATTTCTGTATCTCAATGCTTTTCAAGCCAGAGCTTGCTTAACGTTTGTTAGGTGTGTTGCAAGAGCGTGTTTCTTTAAGATGGAGTTTATTCCGGGTATCTTGTAAAGTTTTAACTCTTAAATTCTGTTTCTCTAATATCATGAGACAATATAGAAACTTTTAAAGTATTTTAACTTTCTTTAGGATATTTTCAGATTATTCAGTATAAATGTCTTTGGACTATTTCAAACCTTTACATATTTGTCATTATTTACAGTTGAAAATATAAACACCATCAGTAAAATAAAATAAGTAAAAAACCATTCAAACTTTTGAGCTATTTAACAGAATGTGAACTGATGGAAGAGGACACCCCAATTTTTTTAAATTTTGAGGCACTTTATTGAACTTCTTTGATAAAACATTAAGATTCTATGTGAAGACATATTGAAACTAGTAAATATAGGGAAGGGATAAAAGAAAAGTGAATAAGTTTTTGAGTGATTGGTATGATTGTGTTAAGAAAGACACTAAGCATCAATGTAAAAAATGTTAATACTCTAGGGTTAAAAAACCTAAGTACATCTTTTCAAGCAGAAATACAGATATTTTGAAGAACCTTCCTTGTGCTTCTTAGAAAGTAGACAGGTGGTTGGAGAAAATCTATTTTTGTTAAAACATACCCACATTGAATCTAGATACATAATTTCAATATTGCAATGATTTTTCCTTATATTTTCTCTAAATATCATGTTTTTTAGACTATTTCAATATAAATGGATTATATTTCTCTTCAGAGTACCTATGGCAGATAAATACATTGATGTTTCCCAAAGGAAAGTGCAAGTGGAATACCATTTTTTTAAAAAACAAATTTTGGTATCCTTTCCTTCCTTATGAAGAAAAGCAAATCAGATAGTTAAGACTTTTTCTTTATTTTGCCAAATAAAATGGTGTATAACCCTTGCATTTTTCCTACTTATTATGCCCAGCATTTTTCTCCTTTCACCTAAACAAATAAAAATGAATCTGAACTTAGATAAACTATCTTTATAATGGTAAGCCTTGTCTTGTAAACTAAACTGTTCTCTGAAGGGTGATGAGTAATTTGTTGGTGGTAGATATAATGTAAATAGTTAGGTTACTGACGCAGTTTAGTTTTGACTATAGCACTAATGTGTCTCCAGGCAATCACAATATTTAATATGATCTGACATTGAACACAAGCATTTCAACTGATGCATCCATCCACTGGAGGGCTCATTTACAAAAGTAGCACCATATATGGATCATTTAATGTTTGTCCCTAAGTTTCTAGACCCCCTCCTTGTGATGTCATAATCTAACATGCACTTTGTTGTGTGGCCAAAGCATCAGATGACCATGTTGCAAGTTCCTAACATGTTCCTTGTCTAAGGCTGCTGCCCAGGATCATACCTGTTCTGTTGGTCTGGCATGTGGAATTGATTACTTTCCGATGTGGGATGGTAGAAAGTCATCAAAGACAAAGTCAATTGGGATCACTTTCACCACCACTTAATTAACTGGTCAATTACTTTCCAAGCACCTATTAAGAGAACGGGAGATTGTTAACTGATGTAAGGAATCTAAAATTGTCTAAGACTGGGTGTAGTGGTTTATGGTTTTAATCCCAGAACTTTGGGAGGCTGACACGGGAGGATTGCCTGAGGCCAGGAGTGTGAGACCAGCCTTGGCAACATAGAAGACCTTGTCTTTACAAAAAATAATAATAAAAACAAAACAAAACTGAGTGGTAATGGCACTATGCCTGTAGTCCTAGCTACTCAGAAGGCATAGGAAGGAAAATCACTTGAGCTCAGGAGTTTGAGGTTTCAGTGAGCTATGATTGCAACACAGGACTCCAGCCTGGGTGACAGAGCAAGACCTTCTCTCTAAAAACGTTTTTTTTTTTTAATTAAAAAAAGAAATAAAAATTTCTAAGATGTGATTCTTACATTAAGGAGTTAATTACTTTAAACCTAACAGGATTATGATGGATCTTTACACATGGTTTTAAGCAACACCATCACTACCATTCACCATCATCATTATGATGGTGATGATGTCATTCATTCATAATATTATGAATGATGAGAAAGAGTACAAGTGTATTGAGGGAGAACATTCCAAACAGTTCACTTAGTGTAAACTTTCTTATTGTATACTTAGGTAAGAGTTTTTTATGAATTATTTTAATCCTTCCAACACTTAAAAATAATTATCATTGTTATTCCAGTTGTTCTGGTAAAAATATTGAGGCTCAGGATAATTTAGAAGTGTGTTTGCAGTCTACTAGCTCTCAAGTAGCAGAGTTGGATTCAAACTTACTGGTACAGTGTATTTTAGGCATTTTTTTTTTTTTTTCCCAGAGAAAGGAAAGTCATATGTGACTTGCATAATTAGGAGAAACTCCCAAGAGAAGAGACATTTGAGCAGGATGTTGAATGACTGACAGTGTCTAAAGCTGGATGCATATGAAAGGGATTGGATGGAACAGAGTTAGGAATGGAATGGTGATGTGAAGGTCGAAGCACCTGAGGCAAATGTAAGGAAATGGTAATCAGAGCAGCATGAAATACAAGATTCTTTCTCAGAAGTAGATTGTGCTGGCTGGGGAAACAGAAGCATGGATATAGATAATTATTTTTTCTAGACTCACACATTTGTGTTTGATTCTTTAGCTAGCATAGGGATGTTAAAGAACTTTGGATAAAAAAGTGACGTAAGTAACATCATGCTTTAGAAATGTAATGGTAATAGAATATAAGGTGGATGGAAATGGGATAATTATATTACATTCATTAAGTCAGCAGTTCTCAAACAGGGACTTGTATATGCCTTGAGCATCGATGAGTCATTTCAGAGGAACCACACATTCTTATGTGCATTCTTATATTACTTTATGAACATAAAAATATGTCTCACTCAAATTTGTTTTACCGCTTCTTAAATGGTGGACTTCCATAGTCAGTTGTGACTGGGAAAATACATATTTATTTGTAAAAATTACTGAATTCAGGATAGCATTACTGAATTCCAAATATTACTGTGCATTTTCCCAAATAAAAGGTATTGATGTACAGTTATGTGTGGGTCCAAATAACTTACTGATTTATTGATTCTTTAATGTACTTGTTCTAGAAATATTTATCTTTACAAATGGCATTATAGTGCTTAAGTGTGATCTTTATAATCAGATTTTATGAACTAGCACTCCAGCTCTCTCATTTATTATCACTAAATGGATATGTTACTGATCTCTTCAAATCCCATTTTCTTATCTGCAAATTTGTGAAGATGACACTAATCTTACATGATTATTTTGAGGATTATGTGAGATTGCAAATCTAAAATATTTCAATACCAGATACATAATAATATATATAAGCTATTATTACTCTTTGTTAAACTATGTCTGGTAGACATTACATGGTTTTATTATAGTCACAAACTGAAAAGTACAGTCAAAAGTCATTTCTCAAATAGTTTGTCATGAGTTGGAGTGACAGCCTATCAAGATCATAATCAGTCAATTTCAGTTTATAATTTTTTCTTGATTCTCTTACTGAATTGAAAAATCAGTTATAATTGCTACATTTCTATTCTTTTTCCCTTTTCTTACATTGTGAAACAATAATACATGCTTGCTTCCCTTAGAGTTAATAAATAGGGAAATATTTATGGTTCTTGGCCCAGATACTCATTTGCTGTTGGTTACTGCCCCTGTTTTCACTGTCTCAGTTCTTTACATGAGTATTTCCCAACTTTCAGACCACTGTAGGCTTTGATTTACAGCAGCAACCTCTCTCGTTCTATCACTCTACCTTCTGAGTAGCCTCAAAGTAGGGCGTTATTATAGAGAATCACCAATCATCACAGCACACACATTCTGACAAAGAAACTCACCTAGAAACCTGCAAGAATGTTGCATTCCAGATAAGGGTTTATGTTCACAAGACAACTATTGATCGTCTTTATATCACTTCTCTAAAGCTGATAATTTGGGGGACCCACTGTCTTGATTTACGTGGAAAATATGGATGAAAATCCTAAAGTGCAAGAGGAATAGAAGTGTTGGATAATAAGCATTATTTGAAAAAGAGGTGTGGAGCAAGTCATTTAAGCAAAAGTGGAATTAATCTCTCCTGGATTTGGTTTATCAGAATGAAAGGCTACCTTAGAGTGATTTATCTGAGAAGGGAAACAGCAAACAACAAAATGCCTCCTATGCATGGTTTCTTTTTGTATTTATTTAGAGTCTAGTTCTTTAAATCTGATGGGTTTATGGCACAATTCAACACCAAAATAACTATATGAATATTAGCATCAATGTTTTAATCTGTGAGTCACTGGAACTCATGTACAATTTATTAAATGTTTGCTATTCTGTTTATGTTTGTTTAAAACAAAGCTGCTGTCTGTATGGCTTCTTGGGTGATTTGTGCACATGTTGTGAGTTGGATACCTTCGTGTTTTGTGTCCTTTATCACCAAATCAGCCATTTCTGAATAAAGAGGGCTGTATTGAGAAAGGATGAAAAGCAGGTGGGAAATGGAGTAGGAAGAAAAAAAAAACAAAACAAAACAAACAAACAAAAAAAAACAAGAAGCTCAGTGTTTTATAAACTCTATTGCACAGAAAAACTGACATTCGTTTCAAATCAATGTGATCTGTGCTTTGCTTTGGTGAGTTATGCCCACACATATCTAGTAAACACAGTCCAGCACAGATCATTGGAGGAATGAATAGCTTTACCACATGCATTGTGAGAGATGTACAAGTTTATTTTCCTCGTCAGCCATACCTTTTGCCAGTATCATGCATGTTGCCCAGCAAGTGTCATTAACCACTGATACAGAAGGACTCATTTAGTTTAGTTACTACATCCTGTTGGTTTTTATGAGTGGTGGGAGAACTGTTTTAAAAAGACCCCTTTGGTTAACAAATGTGTGCTGCTCTGCGGTAAGAGACATTTTGAATGATTTTCCCATTTCTTTTACTTTTTTTTTTTTTTTTGAGACGGAGTCTCGCTCTGTTGCCGAGGCTGGAGTGCAGTGGCCGGATCTCAGCTCACTGCAAGCTCCGCCTTCCGGGTTCACGCCATTCTCC
>NW_012110252.1:6150184-6169403 GCF_000951045.1 Mandrillus leucophaeus
TTTTTGAGACGGAGTCTCGCTCTGTTGCCGAGGCTGGAGTGCAGTGGCCGGATCTCAGCTCACTGCAAGCTCCGCCTTCCGGGTTCACACCATTCTCCTGCCTCAACCTCCCAAGTAGCTGGGACTACAGGCGCCCGCCACCTCGCCCGGCTAATTTTTTTTGTATTTTTAGTAGAGATGGAATTTCATCGTGTTAGCCAGGATGGTCTCGATCTCCTGACCTCGTGATCCACCCGTCTCGGCCTCCCAAAGTACTGGGATTACAGGCTTGAGCCACTGGGCCCGGCCTGATTTTCCCATTTCTGATCTTTTCCCCATCCAGTTAGAAAGTAGTCCATAGTGCTTCAAGAACATTTGTATTTACATCTTTATTGTAGGTCCCATTGTAGCAAGAATAAATGTAAATGGACTCACTCTATTTCCATGATTATTTTGCAGAGTATTTTGGCTATCATCCTGGTGTTTTCAGTCAATGCATTTTTACACCATCTACATTTTGGACAGCAAGCATAAATTCTGCTGGTTTATCTCACAGAGAGATCAGATTGCCCCCCAAAAGATAGCCATTTATAATACGTGCACTTTTGAATAATTAAATGAACTACCGAAGAGGAAATGGATTCTAATCAGCTTTCAAACTGTGATTGTGCCATGCACTGAATCATTCCTTTATGAATACATTTCTCTTGGAGCATGTATAATTACGAAACTTTTTTTTCTATCTCGGTAGGAACTGGGAAGTAACAGCCCTCCACAGAGAAACTGGAAGGGAATTGCTATTGCTCTGCTGGTGATTTTAGTTGTATGCTCACTCATCACTATGTCAGTCATCCTCTTAACCCCAGGTAATCTGTCTTTATTCCTCTCTTATGATGGTATTGTGGATGATAATTTCACATTCAAATGCCTTAAGAGGGTAGCAATATGTGGTATCTTAGGGCACATTAGCATGGGTTGGAATTTGGGAAAAAAGCATAATCAGACATTTTGCAAATGGCACAATAATTCTGCAGTTCAAATATCATGCAGGATATTTTGGGGAAGCTGAAAATGTAAAATATGTGAGTTGAGAATGCCAAGCAGATTTTTGGTCTCCATTGCCACTTACAGACTTACTATGTGTTACTTTGATAAATGCAGAAGACATTTGACTTTTATTGTGGGTTGAAGATGAGGGAGCGGCATCTGGAAGTTTCTATATATAGATAATAACTCAACTGTATGGAAATGGAAGAGAGGAATTGTTGGAAAAAGAAGATCAGATCGAAAGAGAGTGATCTAAGCCTCTATATTTGGACACCTCTTTCTTATGCCTTCTTTTCCTTCCTTTCCTTAAAGTTTTTACATTCTAAGTTTCTACCCTATCTAAAGAACCTTTGCAAATTGCGCTTGCAATGATTTTTGGACTATGTTCTTCAGATTAAAGAGTTTAATACTAATATGGAAAATATCATTGTGCTTCTTTCTGGGGACTATTTCAATACCCACGAGATTTATTAGTCTTTAGTAGGTACTAATAAGGAAGGCAGAGATAAGGGGATCACTTTTAAACTCCCCCAATTATCTTCCAGATACATTTGACATGTTGCTGCAACCCACCCACCCGTTTTTCTCAAAGACTGAACACCCACATATGATACAGTGTTATGAAAAATAGTCGTTTCTGGGATAGGATTGAATGAATCCAAAAATCAACTGATATTTTAAAATTATAGCCTGTTGTTGAATGTTATTTATTTCCACTTCAGGTTTGTCTTAGTTTTGTTATTTTATGAGCCCCTTAAGCACACTGAACTTATTTCCTGATGTACAAATACGATTAACGATAACTGTTTTTCAGAGTCATTTAGTCAAGTAATTTTGGTGACTAATTATACAAATGGCAGTATCAATTGTTCCAGTGAGACACTTTGTGAAATATACCATCTTTGTAAAAATATTGACTTTGAAATGTATAGACTGCTAAAAATACAGTTTTTAGATATTAGTTAACATGTGGAGAGGTTGAGAAAGAAACGAAGGGAGAGAGTAGGGAGGAAGGAGGAGAGAAAGGTAATTGGAAAAGAAGAAAGAAAAAATTCCCTGGTAAAAGTTGACTTATCCAGCATTCTCCCCAGAAACCTTTTCTTACATACGAATGTACGATGCCTCATTTGTACATCTGCAACACAATGTAATTGAGCAATATGATGGCTCTAAGTTGCTGCACAATGCCAAGAATCTTTGTTACAGGAAGATGAGTTTCAGCGTGGTGTTTCACTTAAACATATGAAGTTTAACATAATTATAAAAAAATGAATGAGTTGATATTGAGGCCTTCTATTTATGGCTCTTAGCCAGATGGAGGTATTCATGTCACAATTCCTGTGTATTTCTCTTGAACTCTTTTCTTTCATCCTGATTCTAGCATCCTTGGCCTAGTGACTCACTTTCTCAGGTTTTCTTGTTCCTCACTGAGGCCATAGTGATACTTTGGCATCCTTGAGAGTTTGATACAAGAAAGGCCATATAGAATTAGCCACTCACTAAATTAAGCCTCCTCTGCTCAACCCTTTCAAATTTTTCCCAGTATAAACCACAGTGATGAACCATAATTGAGTTCATTTTGTCCTGTACTTATTCATGTATTAAAGCAAGAGCAAGCATGACATACCTCAGTTTGAGTTGTGCCTCTGTAATATACTAGTTGTGTACAATTTGGCAAGTTATTTAACCTTGTCTCTCACTTTACTCATCTGCATTTTAAGTATAATATTTAGTGCCAACATTTCAGTATTATTATGGAGGTTAAATGAAATAATGTAGTCCAAGAGTTTATTTAGCACAGTGCCTAGAACTGCTGCTGCTTTTCCTTTGATTATTGCTATTATTCAGTACTTCTTCACCACCAGAAACCATGACAAGTAGTGTTATAGAAAGAATATTTCCCAGAAAAGGTATAAAACCTTTCAGGAATATACATGTTTGTGACTTCAATTTCAGTTATGACAAATGGAAAATCATGACAAATGGAAAATATTTAACCTGGAGTTAGTCTTCTAGGGTGAAATTATTCATGCATTCATTCTTCCCATAGATAATTATGGAGTTCTTACCACCTTCTAGGTGCTCTGGTAGTTGGCCCTGCACTTTCGCTACTTTATGTCTTTCACCTCCAATCCCCAATTACAAAATGCAAACATTTAGAAAATATACATATTTAGAACACCCACAACCCCCCAACTCAGACTTAATTTGATATGATATTAATCATACAAATAGAAGTGGCATTTATTTATTTATTTATGTTCTGTTTTGAGATGGGGTCTCGCTCTGTTGCTCAGGCTGGATTGCAGTGGTACAATCATGGCTCACTGCAGTCTTGAACTTCTGAGCTCAAGTGATCCTCCCACCTCAGCCTCCTGAGTAGCTGGGACCACCATGCCTGGTTATTTTTTGTTTTTATTTTTGTAGAGATAGGGTCTCTCTGTGTTGTCCAGGTTGGTCTCAAATTCCTGGTCTCAAACAATTCTCTTGCCTAGGCCTTCCAAAGTGCAGGGATTACAATCATGAGCCACCACCCCCAGGCCACAATTATTATTTCAATTTACAGTTTACCAAGTGCATTTCACATACCACGTGTTCAAATGTCTTCAGATTTCACTATTATTATTGGTAAGGTCATTATAAAATAAAAAAGTAAATAATTATGCTGGGGTGGAAAAGGTACTGCTATAGGAAGCAGACACCTTACTTGACACAGAGAGTGTTCTATGCCTTCTGTAAACTCAATGCCATCAAGTGCCTAGAAGATTATATAAATTGATGAAGTGGGCAAGTGTAACAACAGTGGTTAGAAATTTGAGGTGTGACCCAGCGAAATGGCAGTGCAGTCACATGGCCTTTATGGTGGGCTCAACCCAAACATGTCAGAGTAATCTATGAGGCCAGAAGACTAATGGTTTGCAGCTCAATACTTCAGTCTTCAGCCTGGAAGCATTTTTAGAAATTATCTAGTCTTGCCTCTCTCATCGGACAGGAAAAATATCTGAGTTTGTTTAACTTTTGGGATGAGAACAAGAACATGCATCAAGGCCATGTTCCCTCTTGATTTTGCTTGTGTCTGTGGCTGTGTATGTCTGTGGTCAGGCTGCAGTGCTCCAATTGCACAAAGCCTTTCTCTTCTAATCCTCAGGCTTGAGTTCTCTCAGCTGTGCTAAGACAGAGCCACAAAGAAAACCTCCAGCTGGAAATTCAAAATACAGCATCATCCTTCTGATCTTCCCTCTGTCCACCAATATGTTCTCAAGGCCTAGCTTTCTAAGTAAAACCGGTCAAGCAGGTGGAAACTTTCAACCAAGTAGAGAAATCTATGTCAGGAGGGGAAGCTTCTGATTGTGGAATTTCAGCAAGACACTGGGACTTTTAGGACAAGGCCTGCCTCTAGAACAACTCTTCTAATAAGTGGCAGTCAAGCCGGACGCGGTGGCTGACGCCTGTAATGCCAGCACTTTGGGAGGCTGAGGTGGGTGGATCACGAGGTCTGAAGTTCGAGACCATCCTGGCCAACATGGTGAAACCCTGTCTCTACTAAAAATACAAAAAATGAGCCAGGCATGGTGGCATGCGCCTGTAGTCCCAGCTACTCGGGAGGCTGAGGCAGGAGAATTGCTTGAACCTGGGAGGCAGAGGTTGCAGTGAGCCCAGATTGCACCACTGCACTCCAGCCTGGGCAACAGAGTGAGACTCTGTCTCAAAAAATAAAAAAGAGTGGCAGTCCTAAATTCATATAGCTTTTATAATTATACAACCCTGGACTAGTCACTTACTTCTATGGCTTCAGTGTTTCATTGAAGACAAGGACATCTTTGGTTTGCTAGAATGTGAAGTGATCTCTTGAAGTGTGTTATAACTCTAATGTCTATTGTCTAATATATTAATAACAACTACCAACGATAATAATGCCTTGTCTAGTGACAAATATAGCAACAGATGAAATATGGTGGGCTCTTTCACTAAGATTTTTCTACCATGAAAATATATTTAGTGGGTTATTTTCAAAGATGAAAGCATACAAAAAGTTATTTAGTCAAAGAAATGTTTTAGAAACTGTTTTACTCAAAATAGCTTAACAATTTGCAGGTAAGTACTAAGGAATGCACTCCTATAACCAGAGAAACACGTGTTCATTGTAATTTTGGTTTGATTGCAAATTTATTACAGAAGTAATTTGACACATGTGCCTTAATTTCTAAAATTATCAGACTCTTCATTGCCTTGTGAAGAGAAGTCCTAACTATTTTTGAAGAATAGACTATTCAAGTATTTCATTTTATAAGTATTTCTGAAAGGAACAAATTATTCATTCCATTTTTTAATTACAGGGTGGACTTATTCAGATGCATTGATGGAGGCTACATTATTTTTTCTGTTGAGTTTGTTTAAAGAAAAAGAATTTATCCACATTTATTTTGAGAGTATGTTAACTATAAGATGAATAATTATACTCTACAAATATATGAGAGTACATTCATGCTTAAAGTTGTGGAAATCAGTCTAGTAAAGCTATGCATCTACTTTGCAATCTTATTTTTACATTTAATATGTAGAATGAGAAGGATTATACTTGGGAGAAGATTTTGTGCAGAATACAATTACAAATTTTGGCCTGTTTTAAGAACAAAGGTGCATATTTTATGAGTCAAAATGCATTTGATATAGGATAGTCATCAGGCTCTTTAATACATCCACCATATTGAAATAGCCACCTGAGAACTGTGTGTACTCCACAGTTCTTCAGCAACAATGACCTGTTGCCCTTTGACTGTGTCTGTTATCAGTCAATATCAAGACAGAGTCATCACACTGATTATCTGTCATGGCTGACTAAGGATAAAATGGGAAAGCACCAAAATGTGGTCTTCATTGTTAGCTCTAGCTCTTGTTTCTTTTGGAAACTTCCCTGTTACCCTCTGTTACAATAGTGGGATTCATTCCTTTAGTACACTTTTTAGGTGTGCACCGTGGATGGTCTTTGCAGGTTCATCAGAGTATGAAAGAAACCAAGCATTGATGTAGGAATCATGAGAGCTCGGCTTGATCCCAGTTAAACAAGAATTTAATAGTAATTTTTCGGTTCTGCAATAGAGATGTCTTTATTTTCACTTCTAGAAGTATCTCTAAGATTAAGAATTTTAAACTACTTTCATACTCCATGTTGGGCAATAACTTACACAGGTTGATACTGCCACAGTGATGTTGATGGTTAGATAAGTCTTTAATATCAGATATGGATTACATCCATGAAACTATGCTCAATTAGTTCATTTGAGTCAAAACATAGAATTAAGGAAGTGAAGGAAATTAGAGAAACATAGGCAGCCTTATTCAGAAAAATCAACAAAAGAAACCAAAGACTACAAGACAGCATTTAAGGAATTATGCCTTTCTTACATCAACTTAAATGTACAGTGCACACAGTCATCTCATTTAACCCTTATAACACACCAGTTTAAAGGAAGTAGAGCAATTTTCTACATAACATAGCTAAGGTCAACAGCTTTGGATGACTTCAGCAGCTAGTTTGTGGAGAAAGTATAGTAGATAGAGTGATTACATTGACCTTGGTATTAGACTGACTTGGATTCATCTCCTAGCCTTGTTTTGTGCCCACAAATATGATGCTGAGGTAAAGAATTCTCTCTGTTCCTATTGTTAAGACACCAGATTAAAAAAAAAGACTTGACCCTTTGAAAGAGGGCTTTAAAAAGATTCATATGCCTGCGCGCGCGCGCGCGCGCACACACACACACACACACACACGTAAAACTCATTTCCTAGAAAGCATTTAACAAAATTAAGGACTTTATTGAACTGATGACAGCTGATCTGTTATTGTTATGCAAAAATTCAAAGTGAATTCACTCTAGTTACTATTTTGCTCTAACAAAATGACAACTCTTGGTATAGTTAGTTAAAATGTTATGTTGTACTATATTGCAAACAATATCTTGGCATCTATAATTTAATAGGTGTCATTTAAGCACCTGACCTGTGTTTTAAAATGTCAAAGCAATGATTAAACTATCCCCATTATGCTTTATGAGGGGAAAATAATGTTTTACACATTTTTAGATTTGCACTACTTGTAAACATCGGCATCAACCAAGATGCAAATTGTTTATTTTGTTGAATTAAGACAGGAGATGTGTTATATTGATAGACATAATCTAATGTGTCTCTGCTTGTTGTTTTCAAGAACAGCACAGATTGAACACAGATTTCAGTGTAGCATTACCCAGGCATAATCAGGCTGCAGAGAAAACAATGACAGATTCTAACAGTTTCCCCCTGGATAATATGGATTGTTGTTGCCTTTTAAAATAGATTTATCTCTGATGTTGAATGAAAAATAATTTTCTCTGGCATTAATGGAATAAAAGTAGTTACTTTTTTGTCTTTCCTTGAAAGTTTCATTTATATATTTAAGCCATATTTGATTCCCTTAGTTACCCTCATAATGTTAGAGTGTCCAATGAAATAAATGATGAATTTGGTTTACATTATAATGTGTTTAGTTTTTACAAGAGTCAGAAGAGAACTTATTAACATTTATGTATACCTTCTTTTGCCAGATGTTGTACTAAGTGCTTTCCATGTACTATTTTATTTTTTCTCACATCACTGATATTGCATCTATTTACATTCTAGAGTATTCATTTGAGTCTTACAAGTTGAAGTAAATTGACTAATTTCACGCAACTAGAAGTCAGAGATGCTGGATCACTATCTCAGGCACTTTTGGCTTTGGCATGTGTCATAATCCTTGTAATATAAGTTAAGACATATTCTTGTACACATGGAAGATAGGGGCCAAAATATTTTAGAAAAATAAATTTCCCTTTATTCTTTCCCATGAGTTTTGTAATTAGTAAAGTAATTCTGTGTATTTCTAAAAGGGAAAGCATAGCAGAGAAAGAATTCAACTAAGGATGGAGGTGTAAAAATTTGGACAAGGGGCAGAAAGGGAGGAAGTGACAGAAGTGGGAAGTGGAAAATCATAAGTGTAAATTCTGTATGTATTTTTATTTCTGGTTTCATAATTTTTCAGAACCTCAAAAACCCACGATAAAATATAAATTCACATTTTCTATCCTAAACCACATTATATAAAATTATGTCATTGTACAACTTTAATATTTTATCGTATATTTTATATGCCTCTTCCTAATAGAAATTTGATTTAGAAATGTGGTATTCTGGCCTCTAATGTATGATTAGATAGCCTGGTCTCTGAGAAGTCAGGTTTCCATAAAAGAGAGAGTTATGATGGGGTTCGATGGCTCATGCCTGTAATCCCAGCACTTGGGGAGGCCAAGACAGGAGGATCACTTGAGCCTAGGACTTCAAAACCATCCTGGGCCACATAGTGAGACCCCATCTCAACTAAGTGTTTCAAAACAATTAGCCAGGTATGTTGGGACATGCTGCTCAGGAGGCAGGAGGATTGCTTGAGACTGAGAAGTTGAGGCTGTAGTGAGCCATGATCACGCCACTGCACTCCAGCCTGGGCAAGAGAGCATGACTCTGTCAAAAAGAGTCTCTTATCTAGTTCCAAAACATTTTCATCATCCCAAAAGGAAACTCTACCTTTTGGAATTCAGCAGTTGCTCCTCATATCCAACTCCCTCATCCCCTGGCAATCACCAATCTACTTCCATTCTCTGAAGATTTACTTTTTCTAGGTATTTCACATAAATGGAATCAAATAATATGTGATCTTTAGTGTCTAATGTCTTTCACTTTTCATGTTTTAGAAGTGCATCCACCAAGTCACTTATAACAGTGTTTCATTCCTTTTTATGGCTCATAGCAATCCATTGTATGCATGTTCCACAGATCGTGCTACTGTGAACCTGTGTGTATTTGTTTGAGTCCAGGTTTTTAGTTTTTTGAGGTTATATGCCTAGGAATGGAATTGCTAGGTCATATGGTAATTCTGTGTTTAAATGTCTGAAGAACTATTTGCCGTAGCAGCTGAACCATCTTACATTCCCAACAGAAATATTCATGTGTTCCAGTTTCTCCAAATGCTTACAAACACTTGCTCTTTTCTCTTTTTTTTTTTTCATTTATGGGCATTCAAGAGATCTGAAGTAGTATCTCTTTTGGTTTTAATTTGCATTTCCCTAATAATTAACAATAATAACTAAGCATCTTCTCATGTGTTTATTGGCCATTTATATATCTTCTTTAAAGATATGTCTATTTAAGCCTGTTGCCCATTTTAAGGGACTTGCTGGTTTTACTGATAGTGAGTTGTAGGAGTTCTTTATTTTAGATATTAATCTTTTGTCAGAAACATATTTTCATATACTTTTTTCTATAATGTAGGTTATCTCTTTATTTTCATAATAGTTTCATTTGGTGCACAAAGTTTTTCATTTACCTATTTTTTCATTTCTTATGCTTTTGACATCATATCTAAGAATACATTGCTGAATCCAAGGTCACAAAGATCTATCTTTTCAGTTTTTAAAATAAGTTTATGGTTTTAATTTACCTACATTGCTCATTGATCCATTTTGAGTTAATTTGTTATATGGTGTGAGTTAGGGAGTCTAACTTTAATTTTTGCATGTGAACAATCATTTCACCAAGCACCATTTATTGAAGAGACTGTTCTTTCCCAATTATTATAGTGTGACCCTTGTTGATTGTTCTTGGTTATAGATATATGAGTTATTTCTGGGCTTACAATTTTACTTCGTTCATCTCTATGTCTATCCTGATGCTGGTACTGCATTGTTTGATTACTGCAGCTTTGTGGAAGTGTTTGAAATCTGCAAGTATGACTGTTACACTTTAAAAATACGTATATTGCTTTGCTATGAAGAGCCCATCACAGTTCCATATACATTTGAAAATTAGCTTTTTTATTTCTGCAAGAAAGCCAGTTGGAATTTTAATAGTAATTGCATTGAGTCTGTTTTTGCTTTAGGTAATATTACCGTCTTAGAAATATTAGTGTTCCAACTCATAAATATAGAATGTCTTTACATTCTTGAAATAATTTAAATAAAACAAAAATCAACATTTTGTAGTTTATAGTGTAAAAGTCTTTTACACTTGGTTAAGTTCATTTCTAATTATTTTATTCTGTATGATACTGTAAATAGAATCTGAATATTCTTTTCTGATTAATCATTGTTGATGTACAGAAACACAACTGATTTTTGAGTGTTAATCTTATATTCTTCAACTTTGCTGAAATCATCTATTAGATTTAGTAGCTTATTGTAGATTCTTTGAGATTTTCTATGTATAGAGGATCATACCATTTGTGATCAGAGATAGCTGTACTTCTTCATGTCCAAATTGACTATCTGTTAGTTCTTTTTCTTGTCTAATTACTCTGGCCAGAACTTGCAGTGCAATGTTAGATAACAATGGTAAAAGTGGTTATTCTCATCTTATTCCATCATAGGTGGAAAGTTTTCAGTCTTTCTTCATTGAGTAGTCTTAGTTTGTTTAGATAAAGATTCTTTACATTATTGAGGAAGATTTTTTTTATTTCTAGCTCTTAAACTATTTTTATAAGGAGTGTTGGATATTGTCAAATATATTTTATCAATAAATTTAAATGATCATTTGTTTTCCTCCCTTTTCTATTTTATGTTGTAGTACATTGATTTTCTTTTGTTGAGCCACTCTTATACTCCTGGAATAAAACCCACTTGTTCATGGTGTATAAGCCTCTTCATATGCTGAAGAATTCAGTTTTCTAATATACTTCAAGGATTTTTGCATCTGTATTTATAAGAGATATCGATCTGTTGGTTTCTTTTCTTGTGCTATCTTTGTCTAGCTTTCATATCAAAATAATTTTAACCTCACAGAATGAGATAGTAAGTAATCTTTTCTTGTACAGTTTTGGGAAGAGTTTGAGAGGGATGAGTGTTAATTATTCTAAATGTTAGAATTCACAAGTGAAGTCATCTAGTTCTAGCCTTTTTATTGTTAGGAAGGTTTTTGATTCATGATTTTGTAACTTACTCATTATTGGTCTGTTCAGGTTTTTTAATTTTTTCTTGAATAAGTTTGGTAGTTTGTGTTTTTCTAGAAACTTGTTTACATCATATAATGTCTAGTTCATTTGTGCTGGTATAACAAAATACCACCGACTGGGTGATATAAACAATAGTAATTTGTTTCTCAGTTCTGCAAGCTGGAAAGTCCAAGGTCAAGGTTTTGGCAGGACTGGTGTCTGGAGGGGGCTGCTCTCTGCTTTCAGGATGACACCTTTTTGCTGCACTCTCCAGAGGGAAGGAATACTGCATTCTCATATGGAGAAGGAACAGAAGGAAAAGACAGCCTTCCCTTCAATCCCAAGCTGTTTTATAAAGCTATTATTTCCATTCACAATGGTAGGGCCCTAATAATTACCTCTCAAAGTTCACACTTCTCAATATGACTGCTTTGGGGATTACATTTCAATATGAATTTGGAAGGGGAACACAGTCACTCAAACCATAGCATATAATTTGCACCTCTATTATTTCATACATATATGATTATTATTTTATCCATTTAATGACCATTTTTCAATATATAATATCATTTCTTATAACAATTTTTGACTTAAAGTCTAATTTTTCTGATATGAGGATAACAAATTCTGCTCTTTCTTGGTTACAGTTTGCAAAGAATATATTTAATATAATTCACCCGCTATGCATTGCATCTTTAGAAAGAAAGTAAGTGAATTTTAAAAATCCATTTTGCCATTTTCAGCCTTTTGAATGGAAAATTATATTTATTTACATTTAATTCTTAAAATGAAGTAGTTGTTTCATTGTTCCATTTATTTTCTATTTGTCCTTTAACTTATTGTTTTCTTTAAGTACTTCAATGCTGCCTTATTTTGTGTTTAATTTATTTTTATAGTGTCCTTTGATCTCTTCTCATTTTCTCTTTCAATTTTTTTTCTTATGCTTATGTTGGTTATTGTAATTCATGGTTTAAATTTATAACAATTTAGTTGGAATTAATTTTAACTTATTTCAATCACAGACACAAACTCTGTTTTCATACAGCTTCACCCTTACCATATTGTTTTTGTCATAAATTACATCTCTCTATATATTGTGTGACTGTTAATCTAGATTTATAATTATTATTATACACTTTTCTTTTAAATCATATTAATATAAGAAGTATAAAGATGAGTCACAAGCCAAATATGCAATAAGACGGCCTTTTCTATCTACCTAGGGAGTTATCATTACTAGAGTTTTTTGTTTCTTCATATGGCTTCAAATTATTGTATAATATTTTTCCACATCATGCTGAAGTACTCCCTTTAACATTTTTGGAGGGTGGTTCTACTTATTGCAAACTCCCTCAGCTTTCCTCAGCTTTTGTTTATCAGAGAATATCTTGGTTTCTCCTTCATTTGAGTGATGACTTTGCTAGATATGGAATTTTTGTTTGAAAGCTCTTCTTGGCTGGGAGCAGTGGCTCGCACCTGTAATCCCAGCACTTTGGGAGGCTGAGGCGGGAGGATCACCTGAGGCCAGGAGTTTGAGACCAGCCTGGCCAACATGGCAAAGCCCTGTCTCTACTAAAAATGCAAAAAATTAGCTGGGCCTGGTGGTGGGAGCCTGTAATCCCAGCTCCTTGGGAGACTGAGGCAGGAGAATCACTTGAACCTAGGAGGCGGAGGCTGTAGTGAGCTGAGATTGTGCCATTGCACTCCAGCCTGGGCAACAAGAGTGAAACCCTATCTCAAAATAATAATAATAATAATAATAGTAATAATAATTATAGTAATAATAATGCTAATAAAGAAAGAAAGGAAGGAAGCTCTTTTTTTAAAAAACCTTATTCCACCTTTGTCTTGTCTCTATGTTTATTGCTGAGAAATCTCCTGTTAAACTTATTGTGAATCCCTTATATGTATTAAGAGAGTTTTCTTTTGCTGCTTGCAAGATCATGTCTTTGTTCTTATCCTCTGAATATTTGATTATAATGTGTCTCAGAATGTATTTTTTAGTTTTTTGTTTGTTTGTTTGTTGAACTTCTTGAATATATAGTCCCATGTCTTTTGCCAAATTTGGCAAGTTGTTGGCCATCATTTCTTTAAATACTCTTTCTGCCCTTTTCCTCTCTCTCCTCTTGTGATTTCCATTATTTTATGTTGCTATGTGTGATGGTGTTATAAATGTGTCTTAGGCTTTGCTCATTTTCCTTCATTCTTTTTTCTTTCTGCTCTCTATACCAGTAATTTTAATTGATCTATCATTTTTTTCCACTGGTTCTTTCTTCTGCCTGCTCAAATCTGCTGTTTTATTCTTCTACTGAGTTTGTATATAAGTTCTTATACTTTTAAGCTCCAGAATTTCTGTGCATGTATGTGTTTAATATTTTTTTATCTCTTTATGGATATTTTCTACTTTTTTCATACATTGTTATTCTGGTTTCCTTTAGCTCTGTATTCATGATTTCCTTTAGCTCTGTGAGCATATTTAAGACAATTGATTTAAAGTCATTCTCTATTGAGTAAAATGTCTGCGCCTCCCCAGCAGCAGTTTCTGTTAACATCTGTGAATGGACTATACTTTCTTATTTCTTTGGATGCTTTACAATTTCCGATTGAAAAGTGTACATTTTGAATATTACAATGTGGAACTCTTATAATCAGATTTTTCTTCCTTTTCTGGGTTGGCTTTTGTTTCTTGCTGTAGATTGTAGCTATTTATGTTTTCTTTGGTAGAATCTTTTAAACTATTTTTGAAAAATCAGTTATTCACCATGTGTGTTCTCTGAAGTCTGTTCTTTAGGTTGTGTTTGGCTAGGATTTTCTGTTTGATTATTCTGTTTTGCTTGATTTTTTGGTTTACAAATATTTTCTCGAATATTAGGAGGCAAATGTGGCTATGGTGGGGTGTGGAGGGTGGGAGAAATAAAAAACAGAGAGGGTAAAATACCTTTTCAGATTAGCCCTGTGTTTCACACTTCAACACTTAGCCAACCCATTTACAACTCTACCTTAATCTTTACTTCCTGCCTCTTTTATTGCGATAAACCTGGATTCCTTATTATATTTGAAGCCCAGCATAAGGTTTATATCTTTACCACCTACACTGCTTTCTACTTTATTATATTATTCATAATAGTTTCTATTACAACTAAGTTCTCAATAAATCCAGGCATACATTGTAATATTGCAGGTTTGGTTTCAGAACACTGCTATTAAACAACTATTCCAATAAAGAAAATCATACAATTTTTTTGGTTTCCCACTGCATGTAAAAGTTATATTTTTAGTGTTTGTGGTTTATTAAGTGTGCAATTACATTATGTGTTATAAAATTGAACAGAACTTAAATAAAAATTGCTTTGCTGTTAAAAAATTCTATTTGATGATCTGAGCCTTCCGCAAATCATAATCTTTTTTTTTGGTAGAGGGTCTTGCATTGATGTTGATGACTGATAACTGAACAAGGTGGTGTTGCTGAAGGTGGGTATGACTGTGACAATTTCTTAAAATAAGACAGAAATAAAGTTTGCCACGTTGACTAGCACTTCCTTTCACAAAATTTTCTCCATAGCATGCAGTGCTGTTTGAGAACATTTTCTCCACAGTAGACCTTCTTTCAAAATGGGAGTTGCTCCTCCCTCTCAAATCCTACTTTTTTATCAACTAAGTTTATGTAATATTCTAAATCCTTTGTTGTCATGTCAACAGTGTTTACAGCATGTTAGCTAGGAGTAGATTCCATGTCAAGAAACTACTCCTTTCTCTTCATCCGTAAGAAAAAACTCCTTGTTCATTTAAGATTTATTTTGAGATTGCAACAGTTCAGTTTCATCTTCATGTTCCACTTTTAATTCAAATTCTCTTGCTGCTTCTACCACATCTGCAGTTATTTCCTGCCCTGAAGCCTTGAACCTCTTGAAGTTATCAGTGCTGATTGGAATAAATTTCTTCCAAACTCCTGTTAATGTTGATATTTTGACTTTTTCACATAAATTACAAATGTTCTTAATGGCATCTAGAAATGTGACTTCTTTCCAGAAGATTTTTAATTCACTTTGCCCAGATCCTTCGGAAGAATAAGTATGTATGACAGCCTTACCAAATGCAATTCTTAATTACCAACATTGGAAAATCAAGATTACTTCTTGATTTGTAGGCTGCAGAATGGATGTTGTGTTAGCAGGCATGAAAACAACCATTAATATTGATGTACCTCTTCATCAGGGCTCTTGGATAACCAGGTGTATTGTCAATGAGCAGTGATATTTTAAAAGGAATATTTTTATGAGCAGTAAGTCTCAATAGTGGATTTAAAATATTTAGTAAACCATGCTGTATCCAAGTTTTGTCAACCAGGCTTTCTTGTTTCATTTATAAAGCACAAGCTGAGTAACTTCAGCATAATTCTTAAGGGCCCTAGGGTTTTGAGGGTAGTAAATGAGCTTGACTTCCACTGAATGCCACCAACTACATTAACCTCTAACAGGAGAGTCAGCCTCTCCTTAGAAGTTTTGAAACCAGACATTGACTTTTCCTCTCTAGCTATGAAAGTCCTAGATAGATCAAGACCATCCTGGCTAACACGATGAAAACCCATCTCTACTAAAAATACAAAAATTAGCCAGGCAGGGTGGCACGTGCCTATAGTCCCAGCTACTTGGGAGGCTGAGGTAGGATAATTACTTGAACCTGGGAGGTGAAGGTTGCAGTGAGCCGAGATCGCACCATTGCACTCCAGCCTGGGTGATGGTGCGAGACTCTGTCTCAAAAAAAAAAAAAAAAAGTTCTAGATAATATCTTCTTACAATAGCAGGCTGTTTTGTCTTGTCTACATTGAAAATCTCTTGTTTAGTGTAGCCACCTTCATCAATGATCCTAGCTACAACTTCATGATAACGGGCTGCAGTTTCTACATCAGCACTTGCTGCTTCACCTTGCACTTTGATGTTATAGAAATAGGGTCTTTCCTTAAACCTTATGAACCAATCTCCCTTTGCTTCAAAGTTTTCTTCTGCAGCCTTATCTCTCTCAGACTTCACAGAATTGAAGAGAGTTAGAACCTTACTCTAGATTAGGCTTTGGTTTAAGGGAAAGGTGTGGCTAGTTTGGTCTTCTATCTAGACCACAAAAACTTTCTTCATATCAACAATAAGACCGGTTTTTTTTGCTATCATTTGTGTGTTCACCAGATTAGTACTTTTAATTTCCCTTAAGAACTTTTCATGGCTAACTGTTTGGAGCGAGAGGCTTTGCTTTCAGCCTACCTAAGCTTTTGATGTGCCTTCTTCACTAAGCTTAATTGATTTTAGTTTTGGATTTAAAGTGAGAGATATTTGACTCTTCCTTTCGCTGGAATACTTAGAGGCTACTGTTGCCCTAATTTCAATGTCGTTATGTCTCAGGGAATAGCGGGGCCTGAAGAGAGAGAGAGAGAGAGACAGGGGATCAGTTGGTTGATGTCACAATTAGAACACACACAACATTATGCTCTTATATGAGCATGGTTCATGGTTCCTCTACAATAGTGGTATCAGAGATCCCTGATCATAGACCACCATAACAGATATAATAATAATGAAGTTTGAAAGATTGTGAGAATTACCAAAGTTTGACACAGAGACATAACATGACTGCATGCTATCAGAAAAATGGTGTCAATAGGCTTGCTTGACAACAGGCTACCACAACCCTTCAAGTTGTAAAAAACAATGTCTGCAAAGTGTAATTGAGCAAAGCACAATAAAATGAGTATGCATGTATTGACCAGTGACAAATTTATCCGGTTATCCACTCTTGCAATAAAAATGTCAGAGAATTGTTTTAGTGAAAGTTCTTGATAATGAAGTACTAAATCATAATACAATAGAGTAAGGTTATTAAAGCTGATGATATTACCAAATAGAAAAGAAAGTCAACATCTTTTGAGACTTGAATAATATTTATTATAACCCTGGCGGTTTGAAATGTGGAAAAACATAAACTTGTAAAATACACAATAAAGTACATGCAGTAGAACTTAGTGTAGTGTACTCTAACAAAGTACTGAGGACCCAACAATGCTCTGGGGTATTTGAATTGCATATATCACCATTTGCAAAATTAGACATTGCAAATAAATTCTGAGATTCCAAATAAAATATGTATTAATTTATTTAAGATGACAATAATAAAACAATTATATATAAATATAAATAACGTAAAATGAAAACAGTCATGTTTTTCAAAACAAGGCAAAACAAATGGTGGTGTTTTACATTTTTACAAATGTATTTAATGTCTAACTCAGAGGAAGATGGCAGAATTCTCATATCTGCTCCTCTGTTAATTCTTTTGCAATGCGTTGTTTTGGTTGAGGTATATGTAGAAATTCTGACCTCATAAACACACATAGTTAGAATATGTATGTTAATAGCTATTTCAGATAATTGTAGAGCTTTTTTGCTGTTACTTCTTGAAAACTAGATAAGTGATAGATGCTTGAAGGTTAATCACAGTGTAAAATCTGAATAATATTTTAATAATCTGCTACATTAAAGTCGATTGGTTCATCTTACACGTTGAAAGACTCTTACCCACATCTGCTTCTGTAATGTGAATTGGTCATTTGTAAAATACTAGTTCATTGAGTTATGCAGGTCTTCCAAATGTCAGTGGAGCTTATTATACAGTCATGCACATTATAATGTCTTTTAGATCAATGACAGACTTCATATATTTTGGTGGTCCCATTTGATTATAATTCAGCTGTAAAGTTCTTATCACCTAGTGACGTAGCCGTAGTAAGGTCATAGTAATGTGATGCATTACTGGGGTGTTTGTGGTGATGCTGGCATAAATAAACCTACTGTGTTGCCTGTCCTGTAAAATTATATCACATAGAATTACATATGATACATAATAATAATGATAATAGACTACTGTATTACTGGATTATGTATTTAATATACTACACTTTTATTATTTTACCATGCATTCCTTCTACTTATTAAAACATAAGTTAACAGTATAACAGCCTCAGAAATGTTGTTCAGGAGGTATTCCAGAAGAAGGCATGATTATCATAGGAGATGTCAGCTCCATGCATATTATTTACCCTGAAGACCTTTCAGTGGAATAGGATATGAAGGTGGAAGACTGATATTGATGATACTGACCCTGTGTAGGCCTAGGCTAATGTGCGTGTGTGTTTATGTCTTCATTTCTTAAAAGTAAAACAAAATTGAAATAGGCAAAGGTTATGCAATAAGGACATAAAGAAGGAAAATATTTGTGTTCAGTTATGAAATATGTTTGTGTTTTTAAGCTAAATATTATCACTAAAGTGTCAAAGATGAAAAACATTGATAAAGTACATTTATAGGAAGCTAAGGTTAATCTACTATTAAAGAAAGAAAAAAATTATACGTTTAATGTAGACTGTGCAATGCTTATAAAGTCTATAATAGTGTACAATAATATCTTAGACATTCACATTCACCCATCACTCACTGACTCACTCTGAGTAACTTCCAATCCTACAAGCTCCGTTCTTGAAGTGCCCTATTCAGGTGTACCATTCTTTTTATCATTTATACTGTATTTTTACTATACATTTTCTATGTTTAGATATACAAATAGTTACCATTTTGTTATAATTGCCTATGGTATTCAGTGCATTAACAAGCAGTACAGGTTTGTAGTCTAGGAGTAATAGGCTGTATCTTACAGCATGGATACACAGTAGGCTTTAGTATCTGGGCTTGTGTAAGTACATTCTACAGTGTTTGCACAACCATGAAGTTGCCTGATGACACATTCCTCAGAACATATCCCTGTCATTTAGTGACACATGATTGTACAGTTGTTAAAAATCATGATTAATTTCACTGATGATTTCACTAGAAAAAGCTCACTAGAGAATTATTAAGAAATGTTCAAACTGAAGACGGAGAATATCAGTTTTCTAAAATTCATTTTCTTGCTTGAAAGCTTGAATTTTATTGTTTGTAACAAATACAGCCAATTGTGGGTTTTGTGAAGAAAAAGTTTACTTCATTTTGAAGAAAAACATCTGTCGAACACTTAAATCTGAATAATTATAATTTGTTACTCATTCCTTCCATTAAAAATAATGTTCTATGAAAAACAACGTGGTGAGTTTAGCTCATAACTCAAGCAACTGCCCATATGCTTTTCTATGAGATAACCATCATATTTCAT
>NW_012110252.1:6169453-6171715 GCF_000951045.1 Mandrillus leucophaeus
TCTAGGAGTAATAGGCTGTATCTTACAGCATGGATACACAGTAGGCTTTAGTATCTGGGCTTGTGTAAGTACATTCTACAGTGTTTGCACAACCATGAAGTTGCCTGATGACACATTCCTCAGAACATATCCCTGTCATTTAGTGACACATGATTGTACAGTTGTTAAAAATCATGATTAATTTCACTGATGATTTCACTAGAAAAAGCTCACTAGAGAATTATTAAGAAATGTTCAAACTGAAGACGGAGAATATCAGTTTTCTAAAATTCATTTTCCTGCTTGAAAGCTTGAATTTTATTGTTTGTAACAAATACAGCCAATTGTGGGTTTTGTGAAGAAAAAGTTTACTTCATTTTGAAGAAAAACATCTGTCGAACACTTAAATCTGAATAATTATAATTTGTTACTCATTCCTTCCATTAAAAATAATGTTCTATGAAAAACAACGTGGTGAGTTTAGCTCATAACTCAAGCAACTGCCCATATGCTTTTCTATGAGATAACCATCATATTTCATATGTGCTGGTGTTATTTTATTTTTTTGACATACTGCACCACACAAATATTTAAAAAGATGTTGAGAGTCAAGATTTAGTACAATTAATATTTTTCACTACTTCTGAACTGAAACTGGGTTTATTTTTAAATTGAGGCTATATGGCCATAAAGAATATAATGACGATTGTTTGATGTCACAGTGTCGACTCATGAAAGGGTGCCTGGAGTTTTATCAACCATTGCTTTTGCATCACAAGTGAAATTTTCAACCCGTTGATAAGGACAATAATGTTTTTGGGTTATTATGAATACAGTTTTGACTTCTGTGACACCTGTCTTCCTGAAATCCACAACCATACACTGGAAACGTCTGGTGTACGGTAATAAAGACATGGAATAAAAATTTGGTCATGGTAATGTGATAGAAGCAAGCAGCATGTGTGAAAGAGGAACTTAAATTTATGACTTTATAGAGCCGCCATACCACTTTAGGGTAAAAGGATGACATCATTTCAGGGTGTATGTGTGCACACATGTGTATGTATCACAGTGTGTAAGTGTTCTTTACTTCTTCTAACGTGGAAAACCTTCATACATTTCTCATATTTAGATGCTTTACTCATATTCAGGAGATGTTAATTTGAAAACGGTCTCGGAAAGAGGGTTGAGAATGATTAGCATTTTGAATGATTGACTAATTTGGCTAATTAAAACTACGAGTAAATCCTAAAGCTCTTGACTTACGTACTCAAGGGATGATAAGTTTGAGGTAAAATTTAATAATAGTCCTTCAGAACTGAAAAGTACATTTCTTATTTGATGAGCACTTTGAGTCGCTGCTGAAAATGAAAGAGCTAGTATAAAATATACCAGAAATTCGAGAATCCTAAGAGATGCAAGCTAGTGTGCAGCTCATCATGTGTGTTTGTATGTGTTTTGTGTGTGTGCAAGTATGTATGTGTAGTGCTTCAAATAAAATTCTATACAAAGAACCAAACATGCCAAAGCAGCACCGTTCTGGTTGAAGAGGTCTAATCACATAACCTCTGTCCTTCCCTTATCTCTTCTCTGTCCTGAAAGAGTTCACTAGAGTCCTTAGAACCCTGTTGGATATAGTGTGGTTTAGTCCAACCCTTTGTCTTTGCAAATGCAAAAAATGATGCATAAATAAATGGAATGTTCTAACTAAGGAGATACCTGCTAGTGAAGGGTTGAACTAGGACTAAAATATGACCTTCTAACTCTGGTCACTGTTTTTGAAGCATCATTGCTTATCCCCTTTTGAGAATACAGAAGCAGAGGTTAGATTTATTACAGTGTGCTGGGCACTGCAGGGAAGGTGAAGGCATTGTAGGAGGTAAACTTCTTGCAGTTTATGCTTTTGTTTTATGTGTTCAGTATGAATTTCCTAAATATTATTTCTATATTTGTTGAGAAAAGAGCAGAGTTTGGTGAGAAAAAAGAAAGAAGCAGATAATAATCTTTTATTTGTCAGCTGTCCTCCTCATTCTATTTAATATAGGCACAGTTTGGTCTTAATTTCTTACCCCATGTTGAATTTTAAAAATGTATTTATAATTAAAATATGATTTTCTGTACAAAAGTCCCATTTTGGAAATATACTCAGATAGGAAAGAACGTTCATTGGATGATTATCTGACCCAGGAGAGAAATTAAGTTAAGGAGTATGTATTATTAGGCTTTGTAAGATACAGAGATAATCTGAGTCAAAAGTAGTTCTAATTAGTAGAACTGATCAGG
>NW_012110252.1:6173325-6175127 GCF_000951045.1 Mandrillus leucophaeus
CACTGGGAATGGAGGTGGTGGTACTGGGAAAACCCAGCTAAGGGAGATTCATGTGAGTAGAAAGGAAAATGGCTTATTCTTCTTGTGGGAAATTTTAAATAACTACTTGATTAGATTTTTCTTTCTATTTCTGTTTTAATAGGAAATTATTTTGAATCGGATTTAAATTAAAGAAATATTTCTGAACCTCTGATATCAAGAATAAACTAGATAAAACTAACACAATTATTTTTAGCAAAGAGGAACCAAGAACTTAAAGTCATAAATTAGCTTTTCTTCAGTTGAATGCTGAAGAACTTTCTTTTTTTTCTTCTAAGATTATGCAGCCAACTCATTTCAAAAGGCCATTTAAAAGGAAGATTGGATTTTTGGAAGAAAGAACAGAAATACCCATAGCAGTCTATGATCTTAAATGACCAAATAGAGCAGAGAAAAGAACATGGCATGAATTATTCAATTTCAGTTCTGTTGCCACATTCGTATTGTCAAAGCTGAACTTTTTACTTAAGATTCTATATTACCTTGTAACTATTTAATTATTAAGGATTCTGCTTCCAGGTCTCTAAATACTTGTGAATTGTTAAACCATGCATTTATTTGGATTTTTGTGTCACTATTCATAATTGTAGTATCTGATAGGGTTGACAAATATTTACACTTTTAATAGCAACTATTAACATATATTAGGTTTTCAGACTTTCATACCTGTATATTCTCTCTCTCTCTCTCTCTATATATATATATATATAATTGTGCCTTAAGTTTTGTTATAGAATCACTAGAGATATGTTCTCAAATACCTTGCTAGTAAAGAGAAGAGCCTATAAGAGGTGAATATTAAATTTTAGCAATATTTTCTTTACATTAGGGACTAAGTAATGATTTTAGAATTTCTTTCTCTAAAGATTAATAAGAAAGGAGCTTTATATGAAAGAACGTCTCTTAAAATGATTTACAGTCTAATACTTTTCTTCTGAACCGCCTTCTCATTGCTCAGTGTGAGTGATTGAGATGAATGATTGACATCCAGATTTCTCTGTTTGTTAGGTAAAAATAAAGAGAAAATTATTTAAATGTATCAAATAGCAAGATTTCTCTAGGTGATTCTCCCTGGGTCTGATTCTAACATAAATTAAGTTCTTGCTAAATTAGGTTGCAATGTGAGTAATAAATGTTTGCTGATGACTGAGTCCTGTTGCAACTATAAATTGCCTGTAACAACACGCAGAGGGTAAGCTTGGAATGTAAATCGTATTGCAGACAATTGTCTTGAAGAAAGAAAAAAAAAAATCCTACATTTTTATGAATGCTGTGACATTTGTCTCTTTGAGAAAAGAGATTATGCTAATATTACCTTCCTGGGCAAGTTGAGGCAGAATGGGATGCTAATAAGGTCCAGACGGGCTTACACTAAGGAGTTGGATTTCAGCTGGAAGAAGGGTTCTTGTGACTAAAAGGCAATAAGAATATTCTTAAAATATTTTTATAAGATTGTATATTGTCTTGTGAAAAGATGCTATTAATACATTATTAAAGAGAAAAGCAAAGAAAACTTATTTTTGGGAGACAGTACAGTTTAATGAAGAAAACCTAAAGTCAGAGAGATGCAGATTCAAGTTTCAGCTCTGCCACTTACTAGTTATGTGGTCTTTGTCGATATTGCCGAGCCTGTTTCTCTGTGAAATGAGGATACTAATACCCAGTAGGGTTTGGGGGACAGAGAGGATTGGTTGCAAAGGATGAGCAACCCAAATGATTATGATGAGATGGGGGGAAGCCTGCTCAAAAAAAAAAAAAAAAAA
>NW_012110252.1:6180037-6182022 GCF_000951045.1 Mandrillus leucophaeus
TGAAAGACACATATTTCGAGAGAATGAAAAACATTTTTTGTGTGTCTGAAATTGAACAATGTGAAGGTGTTTTATGTGGCCCTATACATTTTGCATTTTAATAATAATAAAGACAATGGCTGAAATTAAATGAGCTAAGTAATTTGCTTAGTTATTTCTATATGTCTTCTTTTATGTAAAACACAAAACAAAACATAACCCAAAAAATCTATGCAAAATATACCAGGATGTATCTTTTTATTTTTTTCTGTTCCACTACTCTATTAGTTCATTTTCACGCTGCTGATAAAGATATACCTGATACTGGGGAATTTACAAAAGAAAGAGGTTTATTGGACTTACAGTTCTACATGGCTGGAGAGGCCTCACAATCATGGTGGAAGACAAGGAAGAGAAAGTCACACCTTACGGGGATGGCAGGAGGCAAAAAGAAAGCTTGTGCAGGGAAACTCCCATTTTTAAAACCATCAGATCTCATGAGACTCATTCAGTATCATGAGAACAGTGCAGGAAAGACCCAACCCCATATTTCAATCATCTCCCACTGGGTTCCTCTCATAACACATGGGAATTGTGGGAGTTACAATTCAAAATGAGATTTGGGTAGGGACATAGCCAAAGCATATTAACTACTATACAAATTAACTATTGAAATTAATTTTTTAAATTTACCTTAAAAATTGTAAATTTCTTAAGTAGAAAAGAAGAAACTGTTGTTCATTTTCTAGGTGATAAATTAGGAAACATTAAAAACCAAGTTTGTGATCTTATCCTGATCTCAAATGACATAAATTTAGACAATATTTCATCTGCTGCCTAAAATTTCAACATCATAGGGAAAGAAAATAAGGGATATTTTTAAAAGAAGATAAGAATAGAATTTATATTTCAGATGTTAAGTACTAAAACAAAATCTTAGGATCTGCTGACAAGTTAGAGAATGTACAAATCAACAGCCGATATTTTCAAAAAACTAGAATTTAACATTGACTATTGTGATTTGCATTCTATAGTTTCATCTGGCTGTGCAAGGAGGGGTAAAGTGATGTTTTTTCAATGAGCTATTCAATAATGTTTAAAATGGAAACGCACTAGAAGACTATCCCATATGACAGGGAAAATGAAGAAAATGATTAAGAATAAATATTTAAACTACCACACTGGGAATGGAGGTGGTGGTACTGGGAAAACCCAGCTAAGGGAGATTCATGTGAGTAGAAAGGAAAATGGCTTATTCTTCTTGTGGGAAATTTTAAATAACTACTTGATTAGATTTTTCTTTCTATTTCTGTTTTAATAGGAAATTATTTTGAATCGGATTTAAATTAAAGAAATATTTCTGAACCTCTGATATCAAGAATAAACTAGATAAAACTAACACAATTATTTTTAGCAAAGAGGAACCAAGAACTTAAAGTCATAAATTAGCTTTTCTTCAGTTGAATGCTGAAGAACTTTCTTTTTTTTCTTCTAAGATTATGCAGCCAACTCATTTCAAAAGGCCATTTAAAAGGAAGATTGGATTTTTGGAAGAAAGAACAGAAATACCCATAGCAGTCTATGATCTTAAATGACCAAATAGAGCAGAGAAAAGAACATGGCATGAATTATTCAATTTCAGTTCTGTTGCCACATTCGTATTGTCAAAGCTGAACTTTTTACTTAAGATTCTATATTACCTTGTAACTATTTAATTATTAAGGATTCTGCTTCCAGGTCTCTAAATACTTGTGAATTGTTAAACCATGCATTTATTTGGATTTTTGTGTCACTATTCATAATTGTAGTATCTGATAGGGTTGACAAATATTTACACTTTTAATAGCAACTATTAACATATATTAGGTTTTCAGACTTTCATACCTGTATATTCTCTCTCTCTCTCTCTCTATATATATATATATATAATTGTGCCTTAAGTTTTGTTATAGAATCACTAGAGATATGTTCTCAAATACCTTGCTAGTAAAGAGAAGAGCCTATAA
>NW_012110253.1:0-7108 GCF_000951045.1 Mandrillus leucophaeus
ATGATGTCTTCCAGGGTCATCTATATTTTTGCAAATGACAGGAGTTTATTCTTTTTTGTGACTGGATAGTATTCAGTTGTGTATATGTACCACATTTTATCCATTCATCCATGGACAGACACAGGCTGATTCTCTATGTTGGCTATTGCGAATAGTGCATCTGCATGGGAGTGCAGATCTCTCTCTGACATACTGATTTCATTTCCTTTATGTATATACCCAGAAGTGGGACTGCTGGATCACATGGTGGTTCTATTTTTAGGTTTTTTTTTTTTTTTTTTGAACATCATGAGTCTTTTCCTTAATGGCTGTACTAGTTTAAAATCCCACCAATAGTCCTCAAAGTGCTGCCTTTTAGCCACATGCTTGCCAACAGTTGTTTTCATGTTCTTTTTTTTTTTATTAGAAGCCTATTCATTCTCATTAGAAGCCTCCACCATTCTCAGAGTATATTCAGATACATCTCCAGGAATGGGAAGATAGGTTGCTTAGAGAGGGGAAAAGATGTATGTCAACAACTATCTCTTTCTATGCAATTCACTCTCTGTCTCTTTCTCTTATCTACCTACTATCTATGTATCTATATATTTATTATCTACCGCTTTATCTATAATAGGTATAGATGAATTACAGCCCACAGGCTAAATTTGCCTGACGCCTCTATTTTTGTGAATATAGATTTATTGGAACACAGCCATGCCAATTTGTTTACTATTTGTATTGTCTATTGTTGGCAGGGTAGAGTGGTTATGGCAGAGACTATATAATCTTCAGTACTCCAAATCTTTACTATCTAAATAGAAAACAAAAACAAAAACAAACCAAAAAACAAAACAAACAAAAACAAAAACCAAAGACACACACACAAAAAAACCCAACACCAAAAAGAAACAACAACAACAACAAAAACCCTGCCAGTCCCTTTTCTTATTTTGATTTTCCACAATACATTATTCATCCTTCTCTTGTCCTAGTCTTGGGGTTAAGACCCCTGGCCTACCTTCCTCTCCTTGTTACTCATTTACTACCAAATCTAATTTTAGTGTTTCCTTCATCTTTCTTGCCAGTGGCTGTGTTTCAGTTTCTTTACCTGGACTTTTTTGGGTGGTTGATATCCACACTTTAGCTTTGTCTGATGGTTCTTTTGATGTATTCTAATTCACAGTTTTTATCAGGAACAATGTATGTATATTGAATTACATATTCAAGCACAACAGAAATCCATTCTGCCATTTAACTTCATGGACTTTTAATATTTAGATAGATTCAAAATGCAAATAAATTCATTTCCTTCTTCATTTTCCACTACATGTAGGTCTTTCAAAATTCACATTGAGGATGAAGAAATCACACAGCTGGCAGGCATGTCACTTCAAGCAGAGATCTCTTTTCCTGGCAGCTGTAGCATAATAGAGTCTTAGAAAGAATCTGTTTGCAGTCCATTCACAGATATTTCCCACATCTCTTCCCCACATCCATAATGTTAAATAGTCAACATCATGATGTCCTTTTGTTCTGTTAACAATCATGCTGCTCCACGATTATGTAATAATGAGTGTGTTACTTATTTTTTCTGGACTTCAGTTTCCTCTTTAACAAAATGAGGAGCAAATTCAGATTGTCTCTAAAATTCCTTTCAACTCACAGTTTCTCTAATATATTTTGAAGTCTCTTTAAAATTAAGCCTTGTACAAAAGATGATTCTTGAGCAAATACATAGTGAATATTAAATTAGTTTACTTCTTTACCAAGCCCCCTGTGCAAGATAAAATGTCTGCAGCACCCTCTCATGCTGGTGACACAAAGCTGCTGTTTTCAGTGGTCACTTTTGAATGCATTCACTGCCTTGATCTCTTTGATATAGTTCTCTTAACACACGTGTTCAGAACTAGCTGGAATCACATCTCATATTTGTGATTCTTTCAGAAACAAAAAATGTTCACACCCTGAAACAGCTCCTTTTTATTCCTGACAGAACAGTTTGGTCTCTGTAAATTCAGGAAGTTATCGAGTGTGCTTGCCAGGAAGTAGGGGATTTTGCAAATATTTTAAGTCAGATAATATTTTCTCACAAATATAAATAAAATCCTTAGTTTACAATATGTCATCTAGTGTGGCAAAGGAAGAATAGATCCAAATGAAGCAGTGGCCTTTAGAAAATCAAAACACCATAGCTTCCTTTAAGAAGCACTGGATTCATCTACTTTGCCATAGCTTTCTTTAATCAGATGAATGTAACGAGTTGATTAGGCTTTACAAGCGTCAAGAAAAGTCAGAACCACTTAAACTGAAAAATAGGACTCAGGATGTAAATTATTCACAGTTCATTAGACTAAGACAAGCATTTCTCAAACATTTCTGTATGCTTGAGAAAAGCGACATATTGAACCCTATTTTACTGTGAGGCTCAAAATGGCAATTAACAGTCTTAAGCTGCATATAAAACCCAATATGAACTGCATTTACAAGAAAATTGTGTGAGAATCAAATTATGTTATCTTTGGTTTGAAGAACTAAGAAATAATTGCCAATAAGTATTCATGTATAGGACCAATTTTTTTGAAACAAGTTATTTTAATTACTACTAGTGTCAGGAGTACGTGAGGGTGATTTTATTAGATTTAATGTGTTTAGTGGAGCTGCCTGACTGTGGCTGCTTTTCTTGACAAGACATTAGAATTTATTTTATACTTGCATTTTTCATCACAGACCACTGCTATAATAAAACTATATTTTATTTTAAGTTAATCTCTTATTTTGCAATACTTTTTAAAACTTCTGCTGAAAAAATAGAGCTGAATGATGAATTGCACAGCAATATTTTTAAAAGCTACAGAACATCTACTGAGCTAGTAAGGAGCAAATAATGGACTTAACAGTTGCAAACTCCTCCTTATATTTGTATTAGATAATGTCTGTATATGTTAGATCACTTGATGATTATTCTACTTGTTGTTTTTTCTACAGTCTCTACTTTGACACAACTTTCAGTAATTTGAAATGTCCTAAGCCTTCAAGTAAATTTCCCTACCTTAAAGCCCTACCCTCTACATGGCCAACAAACAAACAAAAATGTTTGTAAGAGAAACGAAACAAAAACCAGAGTGTACATTAGGCCACTGAAAGCAAACAAAATAAACTGGAAACTGTCTTTCACCATATGATGTGATAAGTTCTCTGAAAACTCACCTGGAAAGACAGCATCATTCTTTGTGGCGAGCAGATTGAAAATTCAGTATGTCTGAGATTGACATATGTGGACTTCCTTTCACCCCATCTAAAAGTTAACTGCTTTCTCACTCAGGGCTATTTTCTCATTTCAGTCCTTGTAAATTTTCTTCACTCTGAACACCTAAAGGCTTGGCAAACATATATCTAGATTAACGTATTTACTTGCAGCTATGAATAAAGCAAAACTCAAAAAACATAGTTCAATGTTTATATTGACATCATGTGATATAAATGAACACTTTTCTAGGTTTCTATTGACTATTAATTTGCAATTAGTCTACAATGAAAGAGCTTTCAGATGGTGTGGAGAAAAAGTCGGAACCTGAAATAGAAGTGAACTGCAGTTATAAAAATAAATCTCTAGAAAGAAGAGAAGAGAAAAGAGAGGAATGTTCTAATCTTACCTTCATCATAATCTTATTAGCATTTCTCAGTGAGTAGTTCAAGTATCAGTCTATAGTCTTATGACTCTGTCTCATAAATATGTCAAGTGCAAAGTATAGTTATTTTAATAGTCTGTGTTGGTGGACCATCATGGATTTAATTAAGAGACAACTAGTGTATGAAATATGACACAAAAGCACAAGACTTAATGGAGAAATGTTTTACTGCAGATTGAAATCAGGGCCACAGACTTAATGATGATCCAGGCTCAGAAATCCTACTTAAATTTAATTAATGCAGACTAGTGCAGACCTGTTCATATAGGAGAAAAAAACACAGACATAAAAAACATTAGTGATTTAAGATTCTCAAAGTACACTGCCTTATTTATAAGGTTATGTGAACATGGGTTATTAATAGCTTATTGTTTTGCATTTTATTATGGGAGATATTTAGAATGTAAGCTCTATAAAAGTCTGTTAAAACATTATTTCTAGCCTCCTCATTTTCTGTGGTAAAGCGCCACCTCCTTTACTTCTTAGCAAAAACAGCCAAAAACACAGAATGCAGTGTAAGCCGTTTTAATCAGATAATGACTGAGAGAAATGTGATTTGATTTTATGTCTTTTCAAAAGGAGCATGGGTGTTATTTCTCTAACTTCACTTCACTTATGGGCATAAACAGAAGATGCACAAATAGATAATCTTCATATTTCTCTTAGTAGTCCTTGTTTTGTTGTTGTTTACACTAGAACCACTGAGTTGGAAAATCTGGCATCTGTATTATCTACAACCTTACTATTATCAGAGAGAAACAATCACCAGGAATGTTATAAATTTATTGAAAAGATAGAATTTGAACAATTTATGAGGCGTAGCTTCATAACATTTACTTCTTAATAGACTTACACTAAGCCATACCCAAGAACACTTGTCTCAGTTTGTAAGAGTAAAGTTTCATATTTTCTGTTTTGTTTTTGCTTTTTAATTCTTCTCAAACTTGTTTTGTTCTTAGGGATATCTTAAGAATAATTTTAAGGGATTCAAAGAAAATTAATATAATTTTTTTCTGATGCCTTCAGATTCTGTACTATCCAATTTTGGAATTTGTGCATTTTGAAGTTGTCCCAAGATTTCTTTTTTTTTTTTTTTCCGAAATGGAGTCTCACTCTGTTACCCAGGCTGGACTACAAATGGTGCCATCTCGGCTCACTCTAACCTCTGCTTCCCAGGTTCAAGTGATTCTCCTGCCTCAGTCTCCTGAGTAGCTGGGATTACAGGAGCGCACCACTAAATCTGGCTAATTTTTATATTTTTAGTAGAGACGGGGTTTCACCATGTTGATCAGGCTGGTCTCAAACTCCTGACCTTGTGATCCACCTGCTTTGGCCTCCCAACCAAGATTTCTTTAACATGTCTTTTGTCAATAACCTTTTCTGCAGTGTCTGCATGATTCTCAGTGAACCAAATTATTTCTCTCTTAATTCAGAACATTAGCCATTGAGAGCAATTTGTTATTTCTTGCCCTTGTTTATCATTAGTGGCATGCGTTTTACCTTTTGCTAATCTTATCATTTTTCTTGATATATTTGGGAAAATGTTCTCATTCACCTTATTTCTCAACAATAAATCCATTCTGCCTTACATATTTGATTGTTCTAGTTGTACATTGCAGTTGAGGTAACCTATGCTTAGTTAAGTTTCTTCCTTTCTTTATTTCCAGTATAGATGTTTCTTTTCTGGGTCACCATTTTTGTGTGAGGAAAGAGAATGGGTTCTTTCTTGCTTTTTTATTTTTTTAAATCTATTCTTGATGGCATGTACTTATTTAAAATATGCTTTACAATTTGGATATGTGGATATCCTTTTTTATTTTTAAAAATATAAGGATAGTCTGAGTGGCTTCATAAGTATTACCTATATTCACGGTTTTAGCATTCATTTGTTTGATCTTGAGCTCCTCTACGATCCAAGTGCCGCTAGATATATCAAAGATTCACTGATGGTTAGAACAGCTTTTTGAGATTTTGATTAGGATAACTTTTAAGAGGTTGGTTGTTTTAAAAGGCAGTTAAACAAAACAATCATAGTTTTATTAACCTTTTATTACTTAAAAATAGTCATTGCAATGTGTCTTTAATAATGAGAGAGCAAGTGTTTCACATAACTCACCTTTCTGACATAAAACTACCAGAAATCAATTATTTTGTATCATCAAAGATCTAATCAAAGTTATAAAGAAATACAATTAAGTATGGATTGATATTTTTAAGTCATCTAAGCACTTGTAGCACAAGCTCCAATTCAGATTTTACAAAGACAAACCTGCAATTCCAATTTTTAAAAATAATATATCAGAGGAATTGTAAAATCTGTTTTTAAATGCATTGATCAAAAGTACAATAGTCTCCTATAGTATAAGTGTGATTTAGAAAACAGCCAAGCCATGAGTTTCTAGCATGTTTGTGTGAGATCTGTTTTTCATCTGTCATTTATATAAATTATGCAAAAGTTTACTGTATCTTTGTTTTATTTATTTATTTTTCTTTGTTGCCTGCATCATTAAGACAAATTCAAAGGTCACTTAAAATGACCAAAAAAAGATCTGACTAAATCTATATTCATACAATTTGTTTTATGGTGTACAAATAATATTCAATGGGATCAATTTAAGTATGAATACCAATTGTAAGAATCCTTCCTCTTATTTGGAGAAGAATTCGATTTCCCACAACACAGTAAACGAAAACCTGCATACTACAAACCTGAAACACGCTAAATAAAATTTGACATCCTGTTAAATAAATATATGAAGCTGTAAGAAATTAAGTGAAATCTTCTGTGGACCCCAGCAACAAACTGGGAGAAGAAATTACTGTAGGCGAGCCAGCATTGGAGCTGCTCAATGCCCCCTGGGTCTTCTGCCTTCTGTGACAGTCATAGTCTCTCTACTTAGTGCTGGTTCTCGAAACAGTAGAATTGGTACCACCTGAGAACTTGTTGGAAGTGCAGAATTGTGAGCCCTACCTTAGACCTGCTTATCGAGAATCTTTTAGTTACATGCCTATATGATTTGCGTACATATGGCGTTTGAGAAGTCTAAACCATAGTTTCAGTTAATGTGTGTGGACAGGTGAACAAACAAAAATAAAAATAAAAAGCTTTTGGCCTTTACATGGGGCTTGTATCGTAGATTTATCCCATCCAAAACCAGGGCTTGGGAAAGGCCATACCTTCAGGGAAAGGATGAACTGGGCTGTTGGAGGAGCAGTTCTCCTCAGAGGGAGACATCAAGAAAGCTTTATTTATTTATTTATTTATTTATTTTTATTTGTTTTATTTTTTAGATGGAATCTCGCTCTGTCGCCCAGACTGGAGTGCAGTGGCGCGATCTCGGCTCACTGCAAGCTCCGCCTCCCGGGTTCACGCCATTCTCCTGCCTCAGCCTCCAGAGCAGCTGGGACTACAGGCGCCCGCCACCTCGCCTGGCTAA
>NW_012110253.1:9204-21865 GCF_000951045.1 Mandrillus leucophaeus
TTGCAGTACAATAAATAATTCAGCTTCTGCATAACCAAATTAAAATATTAATTAAAAGTTTGTATCACCATCAAAGTGACCGAATTTTTTAAAGTAATAAAATCTAATGCTGATGAGGTTCCTAGAAACGTATTTTATTTCTTTTGTAAAATATTTTTATTTTTGCTTCAGGTGTACATGTGCAGGTTACCTGAGTAAACTCGTGTCACAGGCGTTTGATGTACAGATTATTTAGTCACCCAGGTGCTAAGCATAGTACCCAATAGTTATTTTCTCTAATCCTCTCCTTCTTCCCATCTGCTACCCTCAAGTAGGCCCCAGTGTCTGTCCTCTTTGTTTCCATGTGTACTCATAATTTCACTCCCACTTATAAGTGAGAACGTGCAGTATTTGGTTTCCTATTCCTGTGTTAGTTTGCTGGAGATAATGGCCTCCAGGTCCATCCATGTTCCTTTGAAAGATACGATCTCATTCTTCTTTATAGCTGCATAGTATTCCATGGTTTATATGTACCACGTTTTCTTTATCCAGTCTACTGTTGATGGGCATTTAGGTTGAATCCATGTCTTTACTATTGTGAGTAGTGCAGCAATGAATATATGCATACATGTGTCTTTGTAACTATTTATACTCCTTTGGGTGTACACTCAGTAATGGGATTGCTGGGTTGAATGGTAATTCTGTTTTTAATTCATTGAGGAATCACCATGCTGCTTTCCACAATGGTTGAACTAACTTACACTCCCACCAGCAGTATATAAGTGTTCCCTTTTCTCTGCAACCTCACCAACATCTGTTATTTTTTTTGACTTTTTAATAATAGTCATTCTGACTGGTGTAAGATAATATCTCACTGTGGTTTTGATTTGCATTTCTCTAATGATTAGTGATATAGAGTTTTTTTCCATATGATTTTTGGCTGCATGTGTGTCTTTTTCTGGTGTCCGTTCATGTCCTTTGCCCCCTTTTTAATGGGGTTGTTTTTTTTCTTGTAAATTTGTTTAATACTGTATAGAGGATAGATATTAGATCTTTGTCAGAGGCATCATTTATAAATATTTTTCCCATTCTATAGGCTATCTGTTTACTCTTGTGTTAGTTTCTTCTGTTGTGGAGAAGTTCTTTGGCTTAATTAGATCCCATTTATCAATTTTTGCTTTTGTTGCAATTACTTTTAGTGTCTTTATAATAAAATTCTTGCCAGTTCTTATGTCCAGAATGGTATTTTCTAGATTGTATTACAAGGATTTTATAGTTTCAGGTTTTGCACTTAAGTCTTTAATCCATCTTGTGTTGATTTTTGCACATGGTATAATGAAGAGGTCCAGTTTCAATTCTGCATATGGCTAGCCAGTTATCCCAGCACCATTTATTCAACAGGGAGCCCTTTCCCCATTGCTTGTTTTTGTCAGCCTTGTTGAAGATCAAATGGTTGTAGGTGTACGTCTGGGCCCTCTATTCTATTCAACTCGTCTATGTATCTGTTTTTGTACTAGTACCATGCCATTGTGGTTACTATAGTCCTGTAGTGTAGTTTGAAGTTAGATAACATGATGCCTCCAGTGTCATTCTTTTTGTTTAGGATCACTTTGGCTATTAAGACTCTTTTTTTTAGTTCCCTATGAATTTTTAAGTGGTTTTCTTTCCTAGTTCTGTGAAGAATATCACTGGTAACTTGATAGTAATGCATTGAATCTGTACGTTTCTTTGGGTAGCATGGCCATTTTAACAATATTGATTCTTCCTATTCACAAGCACAGAATGTTTTTCATTTGTTAGTGTCATCTCTGGTTTCTTTAAGCAGTGTTTTTCAGTTCTCATTGCAGAGTTTTAGTTAGCTGTATTCCTACACATTTTATTCTTTTTGTGGCAATTGTGAATGGGATTTCATTCTCGATTTGGCTCTGGGCTTGGCTGTTGGTGGTGCAGAGGAATGCTAGTGATTTTTGTATATTGATGTTATATCTTGAAACTTTTTTGAAGTTGTTTATCAGCTCAAGGATTTTTTGGGCAGAGACTATGGGGTTTTCTAGATACAGAATCATGTCATCTGCAAACAGGGACTGTTTGGATTCCTCTCTTCTTATTTGGACGCCTTTTATTTCTTTCTCTTGCCTGATTGCTTTGGCCATGACTTCCAATACTATGTTAAATAGGAGTGGTGAGAGAGGGCATCCTTGTCTTTGGCCAGTTTTTAAGTGGAATGAGTCCCGTTTTTGCCCATTCAGTATGATGTTTGCTGTGGGCTTGGCATAGTTGGCTCTTATTATTTTGAAGTATGCAGTGTGAAAGAATATGTTCCTTTAATACTTAGTGGAAACTTATTTTTATACACTGCATATACAGTTTACATCGGGACATGTAAACAGTAAAACTTTTTCAGTGACAATCTTGCAAAGTCTTGATTATATTTTGAGCTAATATTTCTACTTTTAGAAATGTATGCTAAGAAAATAATTTTCTAAATGTCAGAAAAAAATCTGAATATTAAAATTCCCCCTATATTGTTTATAATACCAAACAATTGAAAATAACCTAATGGCTGTAAAATATGCAAACATATAAAATCTAATTAGATGCATTCATTTTAATGCTATGTGGCCAATTAAAATGTAGTTTTAAAGAAAATTAACAATGTAAAAATTATTAATGGTTTAAAATTTAGTTCAGAAAGAGGTTACAAAATGGTATATATGTTGTAATACTACTTTTTTGTAAATGTGTATAGATAATTATAAATATAATACTGAAAGGAGGTATAATAACATGATGTTTCTTTGGGAATCATTAGAGAAATTTATTCACCTGTTTCTTATTTAAAATTTTGATATTTTCAATAGTAACCATATATGATTTTGTAATCAGAAAATATTTACAAGATATGATAAAAAGAAGGTTAAATGAGTAGAGATAAGCCAATTTATTTTAAGGAAAGATAAAGCCTTATGAAAAAATTATAACCACAGTCAATGAAAATAGTTACAGGTTGAAATAAATTATTCATAGGACAAAGATCCAAACCACTACATCCTTTTTCAGGATTTCACCGGAGAATTAAAAAGGACATTCTTTAGCATCAGTGTGCAAATTCAAAACACAAACCACAGGGTGCCTAAACTTACAAGACTTATGATGGTATCCATATAAGATGATTATTTCCAAATTATAATCAAGCATTTGTTTCAAACCACAGTGTTGCTTAGTTCTATAAAATTACATTAAATTCTCATTGTAAATCAAGTAGTGTGCTGGATACTGAAAATACAATGAGATCCTTGCCTTCAAGAATCTCTCTGTTAGTGCTGGCATGAGAGTGCAGTGTTTCTGAAAGTGTGGTCCATTAGCAACTTCAAAGTCACCAAGGGTGGTACTTCTTAAAAACCTCAGACCTTACTCTAGAGATTTGCTGTGTGAGACTGATGGAGCTGTATTCACAAGAACTTCTTTAGGTCTTTCTTATGCATACTAATGTTTGAGAATTATGAGTTTGGAGAAAAAACAATAAACTTTAAATCAAATAGATCCAGATTTGAATCTTGACTATTTCCTTATATATTACATTTTTATAATACAATTTAAATTATTCCATCAACACCATACTAAAACTATGTGATGTTAATTATTGCTCTGTTTTAGCTATCATTTTTTTGTGTTGGTTTTCTTGACCGACCTTCCCTTGGAATTCTCTTTTTTCTAAGACCAAACGCTCTTCATGGGTTTCCTCTTGTCTCTTGGATCACACCTTCTCTATCTTTGTTATTTATTAACTAACTTATTGTAGGTAAACAAATTAACTTGCTGAGTTTCCACATCCTCATTTGTTGAACAAGCAAACAGAACTACATCACTACCAACAAAATTGTCTTATAGACTAGTTGAAGATTAAGTGAAATAATGTATGTCAAGAGTTATATCTGTCATATAGCTGGGACTCAGTAAGTGCTAACTCTTGTTGCTATAAGGGTCATGATAGAAATAAACACAAGACGCTATTTGAACTTTTGTTCAAACCCACAAATAGTGTTTGGTCTCAGAAAAAAGGGAATTCCAAGGGAAGATTGGTCAAGAAAACCAACACAAGGAAATGATAGCTAAAACAGAGCAAAAATTAACATTGTACAGTTTTAGTATGGTGTTGGTGGAAGAATTTAAATTGTATTATAAAAATGCAATATATGAAAGATTCTTGTTGCTATAAGGGTTATGATAAAAATAAACACAAGATGCTATTTGAACCTTTGGGAAACTGGGAGTGAAATGATAAAAGAGTTAGGTCCCAGATCTCTTGAATGATGCCATCTTTAGTTTGCTGAGTCTTGATGGATAAGTAAAAGATAGGAAGACAAAATAAATATTTCCATTAAAAATCTATATAAATATTTCAGCTAAATTGACCAATCAATTTTATCACACAATTGGTTGGTTTGTAGAATAGTTGGCCCAGTTAAATCACATAACTGATTTTTATTCCACAATTTTTTCAAGTAAAAATACTACATTTGTTTTTCTTTGATTTAAATTTTTAGATTCAGAATCATAGAGTTACTTTCCTGTGAAAAGAAAATGATATGAACTGTAATATTGCATTTAACTGAATATAAAAATAGCTGTTTTAAACAACTGAATACATTAAATTGGTGTAGATGGGAAATAGTGAAAATTGCTTTACAAAGAACATTTTATCTTAAACCATTATCAGCTGCTGGGAGAATTCTTGCACTGCATTTTAAATAGTAATCATAAAAAGAATTGCAATAAAATGTTTATATGGTGTTCTATACTCCTGCATATAGTGAGGCAAAATATCTCTATTACTTCTGAAATTTCTGGAGCAATAATTTTCTCACTTGGTTTTCCTGTACATCTATATGTGCTGATTTTCCAATGATCTATTAGCTTCTCTGCATGGGTTACTCCTCCTAGAGGTTATTTTCTTACTACTTGGGACTATTTAAGATACTTCAGATGTGCTTATAAGCACAAAGTAATTCAAATGAAATTTACCCTCTGTTAGTTATAGCAACCAATCCAGACAGTTTTGGAAGGCCTCCATTAAACTCTTAACCTAACATGAGTTTCATATCATGCAACATTAATTAATACTCCCAAGGTTGCAAGTAACATAAAACCCATCCTAAACTGGCTCAAACAAAACAGGATTTGTTAGTTCATACAACTGGCAAGTAACAAAATAACTAATTTCAGGTAAGGCTTTTTCTTAATTACTTTAAATCTAGGCACTATCATGCATGGAAAACAAGCTGAAAAATAGAGCTCTATGTAATTTTAATTTTCAAAATTATCCATAATAAACAACTCTATGGTCTGTTGTTTCTAAGAAAAATCAATAAATGGAACCATTAATCCCTCTAATCCTACTATGGTAATGATATTATTTTTCTTCTAATTAGAAGGAAAGATACTAATATTACAATCCCTCTTCATGGCTGGATCTGTCCCTATAAGAGATACGACAAGTGTTCTCTGAGTAGAATGAATATAGGTTCTTATCAGAATTCTGTTCAGGTGTAAATATACTCTTACTTTAAATGTTTACTACTCTTTTTTAAATTCAGTTCTGAGAGAATATAGTAATGGATTGAGGAGTAAGTATATTAAGACTAAGAATTTCTGTGAACAGATTTTGCCTTGCAGTTGCTACAGAAAATTTTGTAGGAAAAAATCAGAAATTTTCTCTTGTTTGCTAAAGCCTTTATCTGGAAATTTCTGGTTGTCACAGTTATAGATGTCAGTCATTAATTTTGATATCTGTATTCATGTCAGTTCAGGACAGCAAAACCCTTGGAAATGGACGGGTCCTATCTATGAGTAGAGTCAGAAGTACCACAAGTAATAGCTACATATTATTCAAATACTTTGTTTATTAGGAAATAAAAATTATTTGAACCTTTTAAACAAATTTCTATTTCTTTATGAGTAGCAGAATGATGATGATGATATTTTTATTTTTGAAAATCCAGTTTTAATCTGGTGTCAGTGGAAGAATCAACAAACTCATTCTAAAATAACTATGGAAGGGTAAAAATCTACAAATATTCAGGTTAGCTTTGAAGAAAACCTGGGCACTCATCCTGTTAGGTTCTATGACATGACAGAAAGACATAGTAATATTAACAGAATCATTCTGGCACAGGTAGTGACAATTAGACCATATAAAGTGATGCACCATTATTTCTGCAATATTCTATTCTTAAGAAGTCTAGTTCACCATCAAGAAGAGAATTAAGCTCCACCTTTTAAAGGGAGAAGTAGACAATAATTTGTGGAGACAGTTTTAAAACTAAAAAAAGGAAACACAAAGAAAATAGGCATAGGAAATGACCAGGCAGAGCACAAAGGAGAGGTCCCCATGATCAAGAGGTCTATCAAGAGACAGTCAAACTCACTGGTCATCTGAGGAAGGCAAATTAAAACAAGAAAGAATTATCATGTTACATCCAGCAGGCTGGCAAAATTAATAACTCAGATAATACCAAGTGCTGACGAGGAAGTCTCATGAAGAGCAAATGTGATTGATACTATTACAGCCATTCTAGAAAGCAAATGTTAGAATTTGACAGCATTACTGTAAGAACACATGTGCTCTTTATCCCCTGGATCCCATTCTGGGTTACATACTTTAGAGAAATTCTCACCAAATGTATACGTGGACATATATGAGAATGTTCACCCCAATGTTGCTTGAGGTGCTGGAGACTGAGAAGTAAAATAGATTTTAATGTAGTGTGTACTGGACAGCAATAAGAAGTAACAAATTGCGTGTATATATGGCAGAATGCATAATCCTCAGAAAAGAAAAGTCCCTTAGTTTAAAATGTTGGAAATTTTCAAACATTATACTCTTCATGAGAAAGTTAGAAAGATATGTAAACATAAAATATCTCATATTTTAAAAGGACACCTGCATGCTTGAGAATATATATCAGATACATTACATTTAGGGCCAATAGTTAATGAGAATGGTAGTGTAGATCATGGAAAATAGGAAAAAATAAGAATTAGAAGGAAAATTTGCATGCACTGGTACCAGCAAAAATATGCAAAACAAAAAACCAGAGAAGTCTGACCAAACAGACTCTTACCATCTGAGATCCAAGGAAACACGCACATACATACACACACATACAAACACAAACACAAAACAATTTAAGTAGCCACGAACAGGATGGCACACTAAATTAAAGTATATCCTCATGATGAATATTATCTATCTATTAGAATGATGTTTATAAATAATTTCTTATCATTTATATAATGGTAAGTGTAAAAATATCAGGAAATTAAATAAGCAAAGAGGGAAAATGCAAATAAAATATGTATATGCATAAATACTGAAATTCATAACAATCTTAGCAGTAGAAACTACTCAGGCATTTAAACTTTAAATTATTTTTTATCTTTTAATCTTGTTTTCTTCAAATATTTTTTGTTATGAGCATAATAAACTTATAATCATAAAAACATATATTCCTTTGAGATCAAGTATCCGTTTAAAAGATAATCAATCAAAACTTCTAGTCTCAGCCCCAACATGTAAAGAGCCTGGAAGTCATCACTCTCATCGTTATAAAAACAACAACAAAAAGACAAACTGAAAATCAGCTACTCTTTTTGGCCCTATCAGAGAACTGAATTTGCAGGATCACCCCCAAATCTAGGGAGACAGGTCAATCCACAGGGTCATCATGGATGAAATCTACTTATCTGGAGTAGAAGTCACTGGAATCAAACACTGATGTCACTTAACTGGTAGTTTTGACCAATTGTTGGAGGCTGAGTGTGGGAAAGCATGAGAGTGAGAAACTACGGGGGTGACCATGTTGGGAGACAGGAAATGTCACACTTTCCTGGCTTTGCCTCCAAAAACCACCCTAGGTTTCCATTATGAAGATCTGAGACAGATCACTTCGCAGCTCTGTCTAGCACAGGTAAAAGTTATCCTTGTGAAATAGGCCCAGGTCCTCCAAAACAAAGGCCCACTTCTAAGAGGAAAGACCTTAGTGGAGCCTCCTCACCCTGAAACCAAGGGAGAAGGGCATTTTTCTCATACCAACTTCCTGGAGCCTTCCTGTCTCCCCTCAAGTGGTGGGGAGACCTATAGAAGGAAAAACACATAAGGGTCACAGGCCAGAAATATAAGCCTACCCAAAGATTGAGAAGTAATCAATCGTAAGATTCTAGGGTGTCCTCTCTCCCACATCCTACAATCCCACCAAAAGGGCTCTGGTATAGTAACAGAGGATTACTGCTGAAAGTGATGCAAGACAAAGACTTTTGAGGAGGAGTCTTTAGGGAAACCAAAAGTCAGGAAGGAAGACAAATCAAAGACACTAGGGGACTTTAAAATCCTGGCACCTCTAGCAGTAGCAGTCATTAAACAAAGCCCCAATGCCTAGCCAAATTAACGTAAATACACCAGAGACTTATTTACCCCAATTCCTAGAAGAAATGAATAAATTCCTAGACACATACAACCTACCAAGATTGAATCATTTGTTATCATTAAACCTAGATGACCAAAATACCAAACATGAAAGTTTTTAATGGTTACGGGTTTTTTCTTTTTTTAATTTTGGAGATATCAAAGGGAAAACAGTTAGAATTTGTGTTTCGTATGTAAAAAGAGGTCTATACTGGGAAGCATAAGTTTTCTCAGTATTCACCGTGTGACATCTGGGAAGGAGAGAAGAGTAACTGCAGGATAAGATGAAGCTCAGGAAAAGAAAGGAAGAGGATATCAAGACAAAGTTTAAGAAAATCAGAAATAACTAGAGTGAAAATTTCATTGACTGAAATTTGGAATTTGTGATCTGGCTGTGACTTTGCATACACAAAACAAGTCATTTTGTAGGCTTCATATTTCTTGTCATCATAATCTTTATGTAAAAGAAAAAATATGTTAGTCAAATGAAACACTGCTAGTCAATCACTGAAGTAAAAAGTAATAATTATAACATCAGCAGTAATAGCTTCTATAGCATGAATACATATTATATGCTGGCATTTTACACACATTTCTTCCTTTTGTTCTCACAATTTTCCTTGTGAGATGGTAGGTATTATTTTATTAGTCACACTTTTTGATAGGAAAAATGATGTTTAGAAAATACAAAAGACACACAGCAAATTCAAAGCCAAACAAGATCTGTCTGGCTTCCAAGTCTTAGCGCTTTTCATGATACTAGAAAGTTCAAAACAACATAAAGTATTAGGGCACCAGGTATAAGTCCCATACATAAGAAAAGTGTTGGTAGACAATAGTATGAGCAATCCAATCTGGTGAGTCACCTACAGTGAACTTCTGCTTGGCTTATTGCAACGTTTGTAGGGGTGTTTATACATATGTGGCATATTTATCTAACTCATATTTTGCACAAATGAGTGTTAAATTTTGTGTGCATTTTTTGAACATTCACCAACTAATGATGCCAAATTTGGGAAGGCAATCCAGAAGTGTACTCTTTTGCTTATGGGGTAAAGATGTATACTTTATCATTTATTTATTTGCACGTAGATAATTGAGAGGCTCTCAGTGTTAAATTGTTTGCACTCTGTTAAATGATTTGGTGCTGATGGGCCCCAGATGTCCTGAAAATGTTCCCGCACCCTTGATGGTTCCCTCTGTACACTCATTACTGCCTTAGCAAAGCAGAACATATTTACAAATTCTAGGTCACCATCTGCAAAGATGTTATGTTGTGTCTATTTCAAATAAAAAGTATACTCATATATTATGAATAACATGATGCCCTTTAAAAAATATGATAATACAAGGGTATAATGATCAACAGAGTATCTTTGTGGTTAGGAGTCTCAGAATAAGAATTAGACAGATCTGCCTACAGTCCTAGCTTTTCTACTTAGTGATGTGACTTTGAACACATCACATAACTTCTCCGAGCCTCAGTTTCCTCATCTGAAAAATGGGAAGAAAAATACCTCTCCAGGTTGCTGTAAGAATTAAATCATATAAGAATTGTGTAAAGAGCACAGTGCTGAGCACATGGTAAGTGATTAATAAATGATTAGTTTTGTTAGGAAACCAGCATAGTAACTTTGCAAATGTCAGACAAATATATTTTAATTTCTCTGCAAACCATATTTTCTTTAAGTTTTTTTTAATTATTATTATACTTTAAGTTCTATGGTACATGTGCACAACGTGCAGGTTTGTTACATATGTATACATGTGCCATGTTGGTGTGCTGCACCCATTAACTCGTCATTTACATTAGGTATATCTCTTAACGCTATCCCTCCCTCCTTCCCCTACCCCACAACCGGCACCAGTGTGTGATGTTCCCCTTCCTGTGTCCAAGTGTTCTCATTGTTCAATTCCCTCCTATGCAAACCATATTTTTAAAAAACTAATCACCCCGACATCAATCTTGTTTTTGGTAAGAAAATATGGGTGTGAAAATCAGGAATTATTTAGAAGTAATTTCTTATTGAATTTTTTTCACCTCCCATTAAACACAACATGCTTAGCTGTCCAGAATGTTGAATTTAACATAAAGGAAATCCAGATATAAAGAAAAAGTAAGAGAGATAGTCTATTCCCTGGGGACTTGGGAGATAATAGGGAGAGAAAGTGATGGGAGTATGGGTGGGAGGAGGCTTTCTTTCACTCCCTATTGGGACTGTGTGAGGAGGTCAACCAACCAGATATTGTGGACACCCCTAAACAAACTTGGTGCTGAGTGGTTAGCCTGGGGACGAACTTCCAGCTCAGCTTTTTTAGAGTAATCTAGAATCCACGTTATGGATAGGACTCAGGGGTCCCCATGGCCTCACTGCCTCCTCTGAGGTTAAAAGACAGTGGACCTACCCTGGGAAAAGGCCAGATGACACTGTAGCAGAGGCTGGGGTTACTGTGTCTGTCAAGGGACTGAATGGAAGACGAGGCACAAAAGATTCAAGAGGCCCAAAGGCTGCAGAGGGGCTGAGTTAGCACCTCTGGCTGAGATAAAAGATACCATAGCATCAGACATGACAAACTTCTGTGATAGCATAGAAGAATAATCAGAAACCAGGTAGACAAGCGATAACATGCTGGAGATCTGAAAAGCCAGCAATATCACTCTTAAGGTCTCCTGCCCTCAATGTTGACATGACTTCAACATTCCCTACTTGGTTTCTGGTTGCTTTCTTGAAAGGAGCTCCAAGGGCAGAAGACATAGAACTATGAGAAGCAAAGACATTTTTCTAAGTTGAATTAAGCATTATCTAAAGGAACAGCTTGATTTTCTACATCAGACTAAGTTTTAGAACCAAAGGTTATTTTCCTTCCTCAATACCTAGTGTGTCACGGCTTAGCAAGAAGTTCGAATTAAAGATGCAACAAAGGTACATTTTTTTTCTGTGCACTTCTAGGCCATAGTGTGAGTAAATATGTGGCCCCATTTCATTCTTATTATTGCCCTTACTGAAGTTATTAACACCCCCAATACCCTTTAACCAAACCCTTTTAAATGGAATTTTCTAGGAGGCAGTGATTGGCTTGCACTGAGAATCAGCTTTCTCACTCCTCACTCTGGTGGCCACCACATGTTTAGAATTTAGCCTTTCATAGCCTTTGGCTCTATAATGGAATTTTAAATCTCTTGACAATGCTTTCTAGTTCAAAGCCACAAGCTTGGTCTCCTTAGCACCAGAGGCTAACCAAATGAGCTAACTATAACTGTAGGGACCACAGACAAGCCCCAAACCATTCCAGAGGATTTTTAAATGTCAATAATGAGGACTTCATTATTGATGTTTATGATGACTCACCTATGTAGGGGCTTTAAGAAATATCTGTCCTTTTCATGTATTTTTTTCTAGATTGCTATGTAAGTGAACAATATTTTCTTAAAAAACAAACAAACAAACATATAAAAAAGGGACTTCCAAACATGTGCTATACATTTTGCACTTAGAAATTAGAATCTCGCTCCCAGCTATGACCCTATATGGAGACAGTGATGCACATGAAAAGTAAAACAACAACAACTCTGTCTAAGAGGGGTCTTCATTAAATGAAGTGGACATACTTAAAAGTGTGAATTTGCACATACCAGCTGGGCCCCTACAAAATCCAAAAATGTGGTTTGCACGTTACATTGTTCAACACCCTCTATGCTTTCTTCATCATGATTTGCAAATGTGTCTGTGAAGAAACTGAAATTTGGCAAGGAGAATCTTATAGTTACAAGATTATCTAACGTTTGAAATTTTCAGGAATCATTTGACCAATAAAGCATATTTCATCCTGCTTTATTTGCTGACCACTGTTCCACCTAAATTGTTACCATTCTACTTAATTCAGACAAGGAAGCTAGCAAAACACAAACACTGACTACAGATCACTTCCACATATTAATATAACTATATGTAATAAAATGTGTAATATATACTATATAATATATATAATATATGGTAATAATATGATAATATCACTGCCTACTCTTTAAGATACAAGCCTCCATTGTTGGGATACACAGATAAATAAAACGTAGGACCTTCTCTTGTGATTTTTCTTGGAGAACAGGTTACCCAATGGAGGTTAGAACAAAGGTAGACCCGTCAAGCAGGACTTGGAACCACAAAGGAGATCCTGCCACAGGCACTGTGAGGAGTTAAGGAAGAAATGTACTGGCAC
>NW_012110253.1:23315-95907 GCF_000951045.1 Mandrillus leucophaeus
TATTAATTGTAGAGTTTAAGTTTGGCTCAGAATTCCACCCTTTGGAAGGTATTCTTAAACTTTTAGCCTCTAAATACTTTATTCAATACCCATCTCAGTTTTATGTCACCCCAAAATAAGCTCTTTGCTGACGACACTAAATACATATATTTGAATAGGAAAGATATGAAGGCAGAGCCCTTTAACACACCGTTAGCTATCTCCCTTCCAATAAATGGATTCATTAACAATACCCATTTGGAGATGCTCATTATAGAAATCCTGAGTCTACCCAGTAGTAAATCACCCAGATCAAATTTCTTCATGTTTTAAAAGTATATTATAAGAAATTCTGTCAAATGATTTCCTGAAATCTTGACATAGTCTTTAACGTAGCTCTAAACTAATATCGAGGAATTCTATTAAAAATAATGTATTCATCTGGCATAGCTTAATCACAAAGTCTCATGCTGTCACTTCTTTAAGTCCTCATAGATACACCATTTTATCATTTTATAATATTTTCTGTCACAACATCAAGCTCACTGGCTCATAGGTGTCACTAACTGTATCCAATTTCTGAAAATTGGGACAATATATACTAATTTCTTCATTCTCCATAGCTTCTATCTGACATAGCATTTCATACATCACCAACGTTGGTTTATCAGTTTAATCTGAACTCAATAAAATATTGATAAGCTATTCACTAAGCTCTATGAACAAATATTCGAATAGAAAAAGTTTGAGAACGGTGCTCTTTGACATCACCAGACCACAAAATCCTTTGGGGATGGCCATTCATATCTAAATTCAATCAGTCAAGTGTTTCAATTAACTAGGTTTCAGGCCAGTAACTTTCAAAGTTTTTCACAGTGAGTCATACTAAGAAATACACACACTTTCTATTGATCTTTCTTCTATTTTTCATACACATACACACAAAATGAGAGAGAAAGAGAGAGAGAGAGAGAGAGAGAGAAAAACCATGCTTAATATTACTATATGATATTTTCTAACCTGTTCTAGAAAAAGAAGCTGGGCCCAAACCCACCAAACTGATTTTATGACCTAATAATAAGCAAGCCACAGTCCATGATTAGAAAAACACTGCTCCAACACATCTGTTTTTGTGTCTTTCTTCTAACTGAACCTAATACAATTCTGTATCAGCTTGAATTTCTCCATTAGTCAATTGGCTAGACTGTGATACAGTAATAAACTCCAAAATCCCACTGGCTTAAAACTCCAGTGGCTGGTTTTTCAGTCTTCACGTGCATGGCAGTCTTCATGTGCATGGCAAACTCATCCTCATATTAGCCCCGAAGCTGAGAAAGGTCCCCTCTCTGTGTTACCATTGTTGCCAATTAGGAAAATGAAACGTGGCAAATTATGAGCCAAGTCTCTAAATTTCCACTTGGAATTGACCCTGTGAATCATGTCCACTCACATCTTATTTGTCAAAGCAAGTAACTTGGACACTCTCAGATCAAAGAGATCAGAGATATTTCATCCTACTACATATCCAAATGGCAGAAAAATATGATATTTAGGAACAATTTTGATGATCACTATAATATAACCTCATGATCACAAAATATCAGATTCAGCATAAATATCTCATCAAGATTAATGGCCAGGATGCTTAGATGATGCTCCGTGTTCTCTGTGGCCTCTACTGCTTCCTTCTGGGATGTTCTGCATTCTTCATTACCCTTCTTGCTTATATTTGAAGTAGGTGTTGAAGATTATGCCTGGAAGTTGGGAAATTGATGGTCATCATATATGAAACAAATTCTTTAATGTAGGCTGGTAGTCTTTATGACAGTATAAATTTCTCAAAGGAAATGGGCTCCTTATCCATATATTATAGTCATATATATATACACACACACACTCACACATATTCAGTCACACCCATTTTTTGTCTTTCAAGTAATTTAAATTATTTCTCTTTTTTGGATTTTTTTATATCACCTTACCATATGTCTCACTCTTTTCGAAACACATAGTGATTTTTAATCTCTTTTCTCTAATCAATGTTCAATTAAAAGGATTTACTGGTTGCCACTGTTGTAATTAGGTTTTTTGCTCTGAGATGAATTTAATTCATGGATTTTAACAATGGATAAAAGAATCATATCCTTGAATTGATCCTTCTCATGAGGCTTAGCTTGTTTGTTTGTTTGTTTGTTTGTTTGTTTGTGGCTTAGTTTTAATAGTCCTTTGTTGCTCAAAAGCCTTTTCAGTTCTTTTCTTTTACCCTTGGGGTTGAGAAGCAGTTGCCTTCTCTAACCCTATAAAAAGGCTGAAGTCTGAACTCTTTCTAACCCCTTTCATTTCTACTTGCAAACAAGCCAATGCTTTGTAGTGCTTATCTCATTTTTGTAATGCCCTGTCAAATGCAACCGAGACTAACTCTAACACAGGCTGACATTCTGTTTCCCAATCTCTTCCTACAGAACTCCAAATTCATTGGGTACTGACTTGTTTGCCTTCCAGATTTTTGCAGACAACAAGTTTACCAAACAGTTTGTGACTTCATAATGTAGTTCACCATCTTTCCAGCCTGCAACAACAGATTTTTTTGACTGTCAATTGTACTGTAATTGCATGCTATATATTTTAGTGCATTTTAAACTCATGTTGTGGGAGAACTCCAGTTATTATGGTATCAAATTCCCGAGTCATTCAGTAAAGCTACATTAGGCTACAGTGGCTTAAAACCACAATGATTTATTTTTCATTCCTGCTACGTGTCCAACACAGGACAGTTGGAAACTTTTTCCTCTCAAGGCCCAGGCCAAAGGGAAATCCATCTCCATGCTTTCAGAGTTATTGAGGTAGGAAAGGGGATGCATGAAAATTGCGTAGTGGCTTTTAAAACTTTTGCCCAGAAGGTCACATGACAGTGACTACTTTTAAAGAAGATAAAGAAATGAAATCATACTCTGCGCCCAGGAGTACAGATAAAATATCTGTGACTAGCCCTAATGAGTATCACTTTTTATGTATGTTTCTTGATACTGTGATAAAAACTGTATATATCTTCTTGTTTAACTCTCAGAATAACTGTACACATTGAAAATCATTATCCATTTTTATTATGTGAAAAGTAAGATTTGGCAAAGTTGGCAAAGACATAAAACTAGTAAATGGCAAGGCCAAACATTGAAACTGGGTGTGTCTGATGCTGGTGCTCTTAGGGTCTTAAATATAATGAGAAAAGCAAAATTAAATGCAGGACCATCAGTCCTGGCTATTCTCTCTGGAGATGATTAATGCTTAACTCCTTCAGGCATTTGATACTCTTAAGTAATTTTCCTAATTATTTTTCATATGTCTTCCAAAAAATTATTGATTATCATTCCTCTCAATATATTATTAATAAGATCAGGCTAAAGTGCTGTGACAAATACATCCTAAAATATGTCTCAATACAACAGATGTTTATTTGTCATTCATGTAAGAGTACAGGTTTTTCTTCCTGTTTGTCAAATGGCTGTCCTTTAGTTGTTAATTTAGGGACAAACTTCTTCTGTATTTTGGCTATGCTATACTCTAGGGACTTGTGTCTGTGTTCTGTGGAAGAAGCCTCAGACAGAAGTTATATACATCAATTCTTCTCATATTTGATTGGCAAATATGAATCACATGACCATACCCAGCTATAAGAGAAGCTGGAAAGTGTAGTCTTTGGTTGGGCAGCTGCATCCTAGATACAACTTCATAATTATGGAAGAGAATAATGGATTTTTTGAATAGCTAACCCCCGCAATACCTACACATACACATAAAAACACACACACAAACACACACACACAAACACACACACATTCTTTCACACACACACACACACACACTCTGCCCCATCAAAACTTGCTCCCAGTAAAAGCATTATATTAATCATTTATACCTTAATGTATGTTCATTAAATACCTTTTCTGAAAAATTTTGCATGAAAAAATCTTATATTCCAATCCTGAACATATTTCACAAAACCACCGTTAAATGGCATCCCACAGTCAAGAAATTTGGAAAATGTTGGTTTAAAGAAAGGAAAATAGATTTTTCCCCCAGAGAATTTTTCACAGCTTCTAAATGGGTTAATATGAATTATAAATCTTTAAAAAATAAATATTGTGGGTAGATTTTCCCCAAAATATTTGACCACAGAACTGTTTTTTTTTGTTTTTTTTTTTTGAGAAATCACTTTTTTTTTTTTCATTTCAAATTACTAGGGTGACTAGGACAACCAGATTTGAAAACTCAGTTTTTGGTTTAGAGAAATTAAAAACTCTGTTGAGCTTGAGTAAACTAAGGCTTGAGTTTGGGTTCCCAGCCCTAACATGATAGGGAGAGTCTTCTCCCCTTACACATAAAGCCAGGCCTTTATAAACTTGTGTCTGCTGTTTTGCAGTAGATTGCTTTGGAAAGGGGCACCCCAGAGCCCTGACTCTCTGAAATGCACAATACCTTCTGCTCTGGGGGCTGTTGTTACCATCAATACAATGCAAATGTGAATTCTCTTTACAACTTTGAACAGTGTTCTTTTATAGCACCAGATGACTGGTCTTAGGCCCCCAGGAGTCCTACCAGAGGAGTGGATGTCCTCATTTCTGTGAAGTCTCCACCCCATTCTGTGCTCCCTGTCTGGAGCCAGATAATAAAGATAATCCCAAAAACAAACAAAAGATTTTGCTTACTGGCCAAATTTCAGATCAATAGAGCAGCTGGGCGGGATCCAAGATTCAGAAGCTTGCATGGTGAGAGAGGCTACAGATCATTAAAGATGAACAGAGCCATAAAACACCAACACAACTGGCACAACCAATTGCAGTGCTTTTGGCAGGCTCTGCACAGAGCCCATAGATTGAACATTCCAGGAAACTAGGACAACCCTCTTCACAAAGAGAGTGGGTGGAACCCTCTCAAGTCACCTGCAAGGTGCACTGTGGGCTCAGGCAGGGAAACTCGCTTTGCCTCTCTGGATGATTGAGCCTGTGTGTTGCATATAGTGCTTGAGAGCTGTGTGCTTGTCCAAAACAATTCATTTACGTAGCAGCAGTTAAACACAAAGGTCTAGAGTCCTTTTCAAATTCATCACACCTAGAAATAATTAACAAATAACAATTTAATATTTTGAAACAGTTGCTACGAATCATAGCTTGGAACCTATATGAGTTTTTAATACATGCTATTATCAATTTACTGGAAAAATGGCAGTTTCCAGGTGGAGACATGTTATTTCTCATTTGTAAACATAAATATGAGAATGAGTATATAAATGAATGAATAAACTATTCTGGAGCCAAGCTCAAAAGTATTAAGAAATAGTTTGAAAATCCATGCTATTATGGCTCAGCTAGTTTTGTCTGATTGGTACCTCTGACTATAAGCAAATATTAAATTTTAAAATGAATTATTAACATTAAATAAAAGGTGGAAATTTCTTACAAGCAGGTTGTTTTCTTTGCAAAGGGATTTATCACAAAACTACTTTGAAAAAATTGAAGTACAACTTATATAGAGTGAAATGCACAGATCTTATGTGACCAATTTGATGAACTTTAGCAAATGGATATACCCAAGTAACCAACATGCAGATCAAGATATAGGTCATTTCATCATCCAGAAAGTTTCTTCATGCCCCTTACCCGCCACTTAACCCTTTCTCTAGCACAGTCAACCACTGTCAGTTTTCTATCCCTGTATATTAGTTTTGTCTGTTCTGGCCTTCATATATTGGAGTAATACAGTATGTAGTCTTTCATATCTCGCTTTAGTTCAACACAATGCCTGTGAGATTTGTTAATGTTACTGAGTTTTATCAGTATTTCACTAATATTCTTCTATTTGGACATCTCAGTTATTTCCTAGTTTGGCTTATTATAAATAAAATTGTTAAGCTATTTTGTACCAATCTTTTTGTAAATATATGTTTTTATTTCTCTTTGACAAAAACCTAGGAGAAGAATTCTTGCATCAGAGGGAAGATCAACTTTTTGAAACTTACTGTTTTTTCAAAGTGGTTGGATATATGAGAGTTTGTCTTGATCCATAATTGCACCAATATTTCCAGTGGTTAGGCAATTCTAGCAGTATTAAAAATATTTCATTATTTGGTTTTAATTTGCATTTTCCAGACCATTAAAATTGCCAAATACCATTTTATGTGCAGGTTGGTGGTTGATATATCTTTATTGCAAATAAAAATAATACATTTCTATAGGAAATACCAATATTATACATATACATATATATATATATATAGCCCACAGTAGATGCTCAATAAATGTTCATTGAATTAAATAGAAAGTTCTTATAATATTTTCAAAACGTGATGTTATTTTCAAAATTTCTTCATATAAATATTAATATATAATCAGAGACACATTTATGCATGAGTTTGGCAGTAGGCATGTTCACGCCCCTTCAAAATGGATTCATTCAGTATCTTGATTGGTCCAAGTAATACATGAAAAAATTAATCTACATGTATGACTCATAGCAGACCCTCCGAGTGGGGCAATGGAGGAGTCAACTATAGATATTAAATATAGAGTAGAGGAGAAAAACTATGAACTTTGCTGCGAAAGATCTGAATTCAAGACCAATCGCTGTAATTTTCTAGCTCTATGACTCACTTAAAGATTCTGGGTCCCGGCCGGGCGCGGTGGCTCAAGCCTGTAATCCCAGCACTTTGGGAGGCCGAGAGGGGCGGATCACAAGGTCAGGAGATCAAGACCATCCTGGCTAGCACGGTGAAACCCGTCCCTACTAAAAAATACAAAAAACTAGCCGGGCGAGGTGGCGGGCGCCTGTAGTCCCAGCTACTCGGGAGGCTGAGGCAGGAGAATGGCGTGAACCCGGGAGGCGGAGCTTGCAGTGAGCCGAGATCGCACCACCGCACTCCAGCCTGGAGATGAGACTCTGTCTCAAAAGAAAAAAAAAAAAAAAAAAAGATTCTGGGTCCCAGCTAATCATTTATATAATGGTCATTAAACACCATCTATCTCAGAAATTTACTGATGATAAATTGATTGCAGAAGTATAAAAGGACATAATCTTGAGCTTGCTTAGGAGAAAGCTTGTCCTGAGACACAAAGTAGGTAACGAATGCTCTTCAGATACCTTTAAGTACTGACGAAAAAAAAAAAAACACTACTACTCATGGCCCATCGGAGTACATGTTTTTGGAAAGCAAAAAGACTCCTAAATTACCAAGAGTTATTGATACCGTGTCATACTTTTTATAACAAATAGTGAAGCTCATTTGCTATCAACGATAAGATTATATAAAGTCTTCAGATATAGGCTTCCTTGGATGAATGGACCAGGCTATTTAATTAAAAACAAATATTTCTAAAACTAACAAAATCTGTAGAAAACATGAAGTAATTAGTGCACAAAACCTACATATGATAAGCTACATTCAAACAGACATAAATAATGTAAATACACCTAGTATAATTATAGTCACTGATTCAGATCTTGTTTTTGCATGCATTGTTACACCCTCTTGAATCAACATTTAAATGCCAAAAAGTAATATTTTCATTAAAAAAACACAAACTTGCTTAACAGGCTAAAAAAAAAAAAGATGTTGATTCTAATTAATTTCCACCATGTTATTGTTGCAAAGTATAAATCTGCATTTCAGTGTCCATGTTAAAATAAATCTCCTTCTGATAATCCTTGTTCAAAGATTTCTCCTATAATTATGTTACAAAATAAGAATACAATGAGAGTATTAAATATTTTTATGGTTCATTTATTCAAGACAAATCTACATTAAGCATAACCTTGATTTAACATATTAACCAGTTTAATATTATCACAAATGTTCTGCATCAGATTATGAACATGTTTCCTGCAATAAGTGCATTAGAATGCAACTCTGAAACATATACTGATTTTTGGTGTGTGTAGATGGGTGAGATTTGTTTGTCAGATTTTTTCATTTATAATATACAATAAGAAAAATTATAGCAAAAGCAATTTAATTATATTCTAGTCACATCAAAATTTAAATGCATATATATTCACATTATCAATAAAGTGAAATTTTATTCTATGATAAATTTTGTTTCTGTAAATGCATGTCTCCAGCAGTTCCTCCTTATTTTCATGTTTTTTCTACTCCAAATATACCTTCTAGCAAAACCTTAGCCATAAGCCTGAACACAAACAAAACAAAACAAAATTGTGTTTGTGCATTTTTCTCACCTAGGAAGAAGAAAGAGACAATCTAGAAAGGAAAAACAAAATCAAGTAATCATCTCTGTTCTGAAAGTAGATAATGCAGTATGACTAGGAAGTTAGTATAATTTACTGGTAGGTTTGAAGTTTAGTTGTGTATCTGATATTCAAGGAGTTCTATTTGTGGTTCATTTAATGTTTTAGGTGAATTATGTTATTTATACAAGTGTTGTATTTTTAAAAAGATATAATATTGACATTTGGAAACCAAAACTGTATTTTATGTTAATTTCAGTGGTTTACTGTTTTAAAGAACTGTGATGAAAGCTGTCCTAAATCAAGTTAATCTTTTGTAATTCAAATGATTTCTTCCTGATTTATTTGGGGATTTAGAAACTTGAGTTCTTATAAACCAGGTGCTAACTTTTTTTCCTTCCTCCATGTTGCCCAGTAAGCTGTTATTTATGTTAGTGTATTACGCGGCACTGTGGTTTTCTGTATCACCCAGGTAATACATAGTATTCATTACCTACTATACATACTTGTTTCTATTCCTTAAAAATTGAATTTGCTTCTTGTATTTCTGGGAGGAAGGGCCAAAGAAACATTATTAGCATAGGTTTGGGGAAAATTACATTTATTTAAGTATTTTTTATCTTGTTGACATATTTCAAAATCTGTAGGAAAGATAATTTGAAAACTTAGTCACATCGAACCCTCAACTTCCAGATGTAAGCTAGAATTAGAGAATGAGAATTCGAAGATAGAAGGAAGCCTCCATAAATTTCACTGAATGCCTTTTAATAGGAATATTCACAGCTACTCCAGGAGAAGGGTATAAAGGAGGTAATTTATGGGATAGACTAGGGAGATGTGAATAGCATTAGGATGAAGAAGTCCAAATATCAGGAGATGGCTTAGGCTGGGTTGATCTATTCACTCGAAGGCATTTTCTGACCCAAGTAAGAAGCAGAAGTGTATAAAAGGAGTAATAACACTTGCATCTTAAACAGGCATGCATGTAGACTGAACACGACAGGGTTAGAAGCAATGCAAAAGGTCTGGGACAATAGCCTGCAGTCAGGAGAAAGACAATCCAGAGAATACAGGGTTTCTTAAAAGAAAATCCACTAGGGTGAGGTAGCTGCTCACCATCAGGAGGAAACTGCAGAAGCAAATACACATAAAAAACAACGGATATTGCTTGAGTTGCTTCAGTTAGGCAGCTACATTGACACAAGAGTAGAGCCTGTGACTGAAGGCAGACTGGACAGCAAGTCTGGCTGGGCTGGCCTCTGAGCCAACACCATGATGAATAAGAATTTGGGTCTCAATTCTATACCAATTAGGATACAACTCAGCTATATTTGAACATATCCATAGGGTGTTTTCCTAAACATGTAAACTCTACCTTCATTCCAAAATTCCTATAAAAAGCTGCTCTTCTTTGGCCAAGAATATTTCTCTAGCTTTGCCATTTTATCTCTACCCTAACTTTAGACACAGCTCCCCTTTAAGCTATGAAAACTTAACTTTGTTCTTGATTTACTCCTTTGCCTTGCCTTAATCTAGATTTGGTTAGTCAACTACAGCCTATTCCATGACTGACTCAGAATTCCTAGACGGTGCTTTCTCTCTTCCCAAGACCCCAAGCCAATAAACTTCAACCCTGAAGTATCACACATCAGTGCTCAAACCCAGCACTAGATACCACCAGCCCACCCAGTTGCTTATTTAAGAAAAAAAAATGGTGATGGACTCGCTAAGTGATTAGAATTGGCTCAGTTAAGATTGATCCTAATGTATAAATACATTAGCTAAATACCTAGCAAGACTTCAAAGAACAGGGATGAACACCCTTGTAGTACAAAAAGCTTTACAAACGTTGTCTCATTGTATCATCAAAATAATACCACAAAGAATTATTGTGTTGATTTTGCAGCATGGGAATTGAAACTAAAAGAGAGATAGTTGACAGAAGTTGGTGAAGCTATGTTATGAAGCTGGGTATAAAACTAAGGTTTATTTGATATAATTAAATAACCATCTTTTTCTACTTCCCGGTGGATATCAGGTTTCCTCCAATAGTCTCTTTGTTTTAGAATCTGGAAAACAATGAAATAAGTTACCCTAACTAGAATAGAGGGATGATCTGATATGCTCTCGATCTTTAAAGTGATTGTGCTATTCTCCATCCTCAAGCAGATGGGAAGTTGAGCAGACTGAAGAACTAAGAGGTCTCAACACTTAATGAAACTCTATATAAAGGAAAAAAGTGTTCTTGAGCTAACTAAGCCTGGTTCTCCAGTATACCTGAAGAGAAAGCCAGGAAAATGGGAGTAAATCCATGGTTTCTGAGCTAAAGTTCACATACTTAGTTCAGGAAGTCGAGAATGTGTAACATGATGATTAAGAAGAGGCATATGGTTTATAAAAAGAGACCTGAGTTTGCCAGTTTAAGGCATAGAATGGAGACTGTCATGTGTCTGTTTTGATTAGTAGATGGGTTTTGTTTGACCTGCAGTGATTTATTTGATTTTATTTTTTATTAGAATGCCCTTAGGTGGAGTATACATTATCCAGTTCACCACAGTTTCCATAATTTTTTATGGTCTTTTCCTGACTACTTAGGTCATTTGTATTCCTCATGGGCCTAATCTTAAAGGTGTTTGAGATTGTACCTCTAAAATGGAGACTAGGTGGGGAAATGAATATAGGTTCAACAAAGAGAAAAAAAAAGATGTACACTGTACTTCTATTTCCATTTAATCCCCTCAGTAAATTTGTGAAGAAATGATTCCCACCATTCTGAAGAGGAGGACACTAAGGACCAAAAAAGTTACATCATTGTTCTTAAGCACACAGGCTAGAAATAAGTGAACATGGGTCCACCTCAAATCTGCTTGATCCAAAATCAATATTCTGGGCAATGCACTGTGCTGCCTGCCTGCGCCACTGCCATACCTGACCACCCGGGAATAGTTCTTCAATATCAAAGCACACTGTCTCTGGTGGATACAAAGTTGTTTTTTTTTTTTTTCCCATTACATTTGCCCAGCAATTTCAAACTATTTTAGCAGTGATTCTCAAATCTTATGCTGCATAAATATCACCTAGAAAGCTTGTGAAAAATGCAGATTCACCACCTGATCACACTTAAGAAACTGTGATATAAAAGTTGAGGCACTATTATAATAGAGTGAAGCATCATCATAGACATAATTCAACTATGGGAAAATTTACCATGCTTCTTAATGCCAGCCCATTTTCTATATGCAGCTAATATTTCCAAACTTCTAATGAGATATATAAGCGATGTTAAGTTCAGTGAACCCAGGATTCTTTATGCAGCAGTACATTATGCCATCTTAGAACTTCCTCTATTCAGCTGAATTATTTTGTTAGTATACATAATTGTAAATTAAGTCAGGGAGAATTATACTCAAATGCTTTAGAACCAATAGAAATACAATCATTGGAAGAGTTAAAAACATAAGCCAAATATTACTTTTTACTGGTTTTCATGGGAGAAGTATGTGTGGTCATATCAAGTTAGCATATATTGTTACACAAATCTAGGTAATAACAAATTTATTAGAACATGTGCAATTGAGTCCTGTTTGCAAAAGTACTTTCTCACTTAAAGTCTGACACACAGTGGAATTTCTATACATTTTTGTTGAACGAATGCATAAAAGTATTGAACTAAAAAGGGCATGAACTTATTGAATATTTTGTTAACAACAAACACTTGGGGACCCTCTTCTTAAAGTTTGTTTTTGTGCCAGTTAATAACTCCATTCCAGAAAACATTTTACACCAAAGGATTATCCACCAGCTTGCCTGGTTCATCACACATGATTTAAAATAACTTTGGGCAATTTCCAAAAGTTATTCCTACATTTAAACAAGAAAACTTGTGTGTGTGGTGGGGGGGTGTAAAATCCATCCATCTCTAAGTGTAAAGTTAAGAGATGAGTATTCCTAAAACCTTTTAAGCAACTCAGTCAAAATTTTAATTTTATAACATTTCAAAGAGATGATTTTTTAAAAAGACAATATTCATTTTAAGTACAAGTTTTGATTCTTTATTTCTTTGGTTTTCGGGGACTCATGTGATCCCATTCAAGGATAATAATTCTTTATATGCTTTTATCTCTGCTAGAATCCTGCTCCATCAGCAATTCTTCCTCCTGAAGCTGTTCCTTATTTCTGACTACTTGGCTACAGACTCCCTCTTTATCTGCCTTTTTCCCATCTTAGCCAAGATCCTCGATGAAAGGGTCTATAGTCATTGTATCCATGTTCTTGCCTCCTTTCACACTGCAAGCAGCCAGTCTCAGTTTATTTACACTGTCTATTGACAAAGTCAATGGACTTTGCAATCCTTATTCTACTTGACTGCTCTCTTGCATTTGACCCTTCGGACATTTCATCTCCCTTAGTTTCAGTGACACCGGTTACACCTGTTTCTCCTCCCACCTGTTTGACCTCTCTTCTCTGTTTCCTTCTTGCTCCTTTTACTCCAATTTCCACTAAGCCACGCTATTCCCCAAGATGATGTCCTTTACTTTTTCTCTTTTTGCTATACACTCCCCTATGTTATTTTGTCCTAGTGGCTTCTAAATCTATATCTGAACATTCAATTTCTTCCTTGAACTCCATACACATTTGTAGAGTGGACACTAGATATGTTCACCTGGATGTGCAATGGGCATCTCAGAACAAAACTGGACTCTGTCTTCTTTCACTTTACACGCTGCTTTGCCATAAATAATCTTTATTCCTCAGGAAGCAGTATTACTAATCGCCAAGCAGCGTAAATTCAGTGAAGGATAGATTATGTCCCCCTAAGAAACCTCTTTGATACCCTCTTGTTCATAATTAATCTAAACTTGTGTTGCCTTTGCGTCCTTGACATATCTCCCATACCAAAATCCTCTTGTCTGTCTACTCTGACATGACCAGGAGGTGAAAAATAATGAGAACATAAAGTCAAGCAGTAGCAAGCCTTTTCTTCCCCCACGATCCCCAGCACCCTGCCACCTTCTTCCCTCCATTGTGAAATCTTTTCTGATTATCAACTCCCTGCAATTCCTGTGGTAGAATTTGCTGCTTTCTGCTTTGTGTTTCCCTAAACAATTTACACACCCCTATCTCTGTGGATTTTGTTTACATATTTGTTTCTCTTGTTGGGATTATAATCTTTGAGTAAAAAGGTCACATTTTATGTTTTTCTCTATGCCTACCACAAAACACAAGATATTTAATACTTGTTAATTAAGTGAATGTGAAAAACAATGATTTTGTTGAAGATTGAAAAGTAGAATTTGGAATAAGTTACAAAAGTATAATTAATAATCAATTAAGCACTCAGTCTATTTGCTAATGTTTGTTGAACACTCGATATGTGCCCATGAATACTGTACATAGGAGCTAGGCTGGGGAATGATTCATTGCATCTATGCAACCAGAATAACTACCCAGACAATTTTAGGGACAACGTCAAAAATAAAATACATAAATACATAGAAAAGATGTTCTAGTGAGTTTTGTATTTAAAATTTGCTTCTTGAAAATAAAGGATTATTCATTTCAATAAAAAGAGAACCAAAACTTTTCCCAGAACCTAATTTTCTTGATATTAATGCTTACTTCATTTGACAGATCTCCCCTTCATTTCATATTCTGACAAATGAAATAATGATTTTACATTTCTTTAAAAAAGATTCATGTTATTTAAACTGTACTTGAGTATCATTCAAGTGAAATATTTTTTAAAGTGGTAAAGCTCAGTGTGTTCAACAATTTATTACTACAAGGAATATTTAAGGTATAAATTACAGTAATAAGCAATTCTACTGAACATATTGATGCTTTTTAAAAAGAATCTAGGAAGATTTCTGGTTCCAGAAAAGATGAAATAAGTACACCCTACTCAATTTCTTCTGCTAATTAAAACTAAAATTCTACACAAAATCCAAATGGCAACTATCAGAAGACTGAAAAGTGAGGAGAAGAAGGCAGGTTGGGTAGGGATTGGTGGTGAGTTCTCTGACTTGTTTTGTTTTGTTTGGCCTTTGCTTACTCCACTCAGGCTGCTATAACAAAATACTGTAAAATGGATGGCTTATAAAGTACAGAAGTCTATTTCTCACAGTTCTAGAGGCTGGAAAATCAAAGAGCAAGGTGCTGGCAGGTTCAGTGTCTGGCAAGAGACCATTTCCTCATAGACGCACCTTCTCCCTGTGTCCTCACTTGGTAGAAGCAGGAAATGAGCTCCCTTGTATCTATTTTATATGGCATTAAGCCCATTTATGAGGGTTTTGTGATCATGATCTAATAACCTCATAAAACACCTCATCTCCTATTGTCATCATCTTGGAGGTTAGGATTTCAACACATGAATTTGTGGAGGGAATGGGAGGGTGGAAGAGAACACAAATATTCAGATGATAGTACTCCTTATATAGTCTGACCTTAGTTCTAGAGAAGCGCCAAATCAGAAGAGGCCAAAGGTCAAAGGCAAAAAAGTTTCCAAGAAAAGCATGCTCTCTCTAGCCAAAGGACCAGGAAAAGGGCAGTCCTGTAGAACAGAATTATTTTGACTGAACCTGCCATACACCAGGTGAACACCATTAAAGGTTTACCTGTGCCATTTACCCTACTCATCAGACATTGCAGTCACAGAGACTGCTGGGTGAAGCCTATTGATAATTCCCATTTTGCACTAATAGGGCAGTATTCCTGTTCTTTATTCTTGGGTTCTATGGTCATAGAGAGTATGGGATGATGCCCTATTGATTGACCATTTAAAATTAAATTAAATATAAGTGGTCTAATCATATAAATAAGACAGAGATCGGCAGAATGGGTATAAAAACATATCTCCACTATATATTGCTTACAAAAAATTCATTTCATATGCAATTACAGGTAAATTAAAAGTAAAAGAATGGGCCGGGCATGGTGGCTCATTCCTGTAATCCCAGGACTTTGGGAGGCTAAGGCAGGCAGATCACCTGATGCCAGGAGTTTGAGACCAGCTTGGCCAACATGGCAAAACCCCATTTCTACTAAAAATACAAAAATTAGATAGTGTGGTAACATGTACCTATAGTCCCAGCTACTCATGAGGCTGAGGCAGGAGAATCACTTGAACTCACGAGGTGGAGGTGGCAGTGAGCCAAGATCATGCCACTGCACTGCAGCCTGGATGACAGAGCAAGACTCTGCCTCAAAAAAAATAAAAATAAAAAAGTAAAAGTAAGAATGCAGGTGGAAGGATTACATAAGACTAGGAATTCAAAGCTGCAGTGAGCTAGCTATGATTGTACCACTTCACTCCAGCCTGGTCAACAGAGTGAGACCCTGTCTCAAAAAAAGAAAAAAAAAAATAAGTAAAAGAATGGAAAAAGATAAAAATATATGCTTGCCAACACTAATCAAAAGGAAGCTTGCATGGCCATATAAATATTAGACAAAGTAGACTTCAGAGCAAAGGAAATTAGCAGGCACAAAGATCATTACATGATTATAAAATGGTCAATTCACCAAGAAGATATAATAATCCTCTATATGTATGCACCAGCAATAGAGTTTTAAAATATATGAAGTGAAACTGACAGCATTGAAAGGAAAACTAATTACTACAGTTGGGGAGGTGAATACCCCTTTCTCAGTAACAGATAAAATCACTAGTCATATAGCTGGGCGCGGTGGCTACACCTGTAATCCCAGCACTTTTGGAGGCTGAGGCAGGTGGATCACTGAGGTCAGGAGTTCAAGACCAGCCTGGCCAACATGGTGAAACCTCATCTCTACTAAAAATACAAAAATTAGCTGGGGGTGGTGGCAGGCACTTAAAATCCTAGCTACTCAGGAGGCTGAGGCAGGAGAATCATTCAGGAAGTGGAGGTTGCAGTGAGCCGAGGTTGCACTATTGCACTCCAGCTTGGGCAATAAGAGCAAAACTCTGTCTCAAAAAAAACCAAAAAAATCACCAGACATAAAATCAGCAAGTATGTAGAAGGACTGAACAACACCAACAACTATTGGGACCCAATAAATATTTATAGAACATATTAACCTACAAGAGCAAAATGCATGTTCTTTTCAAGCAAACTTGAAACATTCACCAAGGTAGATGACATCATCAAGGCAGATGACATCATTATAACAAACATTAACAAACTTTACAAAATTGAAATTCTATAAAATATATTCTCTGGCCATAATGAAGTCAAACTGGATATGAAAAACAGAAAATGCCAGGAGTGTTTTTTATGCACTTGGAAATTAGACAACATACTACTAAATAATCCATGGGTCAAAGAAGCAGTCTCTTGTGAAACTTAAAAATATAACAAAGTAAGTATATGAAAAGATGCTTAATATCATGTGTCATTAGGAAATTGCAGATTAAAACAACAATGAGATACCACTACACACATATTAGAATTGCAAAAATTCAAAACACTGACAACACCAAATGCTGGTAAGTATGTGGGGCAACAGGAACTTTTATTCATTATTGGAGTAAATGCAAATGATACCACCACTTTGGAAGACAATTTAGTAGTTTCCTATAAAACTGAACATACTGGTACCGTATGATCCAGCAATAGCATTCCCTAGTATTTACCCAAATGAACTGAAAACTAATGTTCACACAAAAGCCTGCACATGGATGTTTATGGTAACTTTATTTATAATTGCTAAAACTTGGAAGCAACCAAGATATCCTTCAGTATATGGATGGATAAATAAACTGTGGTACCTCCAGGCAATGGATATTATTCAGTGCTAAAAAAGAGATGAGCTATCAAACCATACACACACACACACACACACACACACACACACACACACAAAATAAAAGACATGGAGGAAACCTAAATTCCTATTACTAAGTAAAAGAAGCCAATCTGAAAGTGCTATATACTCAGGATTCTGACTTTATGACACTCTGGAAAAGGCGAAACTATGGAAACAATAAAAATATCAGTGATTGCCAGAGTTAGTGGGAGAAAATGATAAAAGAGTAAGAGCACAGGGGATTTTCAGGGCAGTGCAAACTGTCTTTATGATGTTATATGGTAGATATAAGTCATTATGCATTTGTCAAAATCCACAGCATGTACCACCCCAAGAGTGAACTCTAATGTAAATTACAGACTTTGAGTGATAATGATGTGTCAATATAGTTTCATAGAATATAACAAATGTACTACATTCTAGTGTAGGATGTTGATGGGGCTAAGGGAAGACTGTATGTGGAGGCAGAGGAGTATATAGAAAATTAATGTACCTTATGCTTAATTTTACTGTGAATCCAAAAGTGTTTTAAAGAATAAAGTCTGTTTTTAAAAATAAAAATAAAAACAATAAAGGTAGTTTTCTAATTAATCAGAAAAAATCCAATGTAATCAACCTAAAGTAGAAACATGTAAGTAATAAAAACAGAGGCTGAAATTAATAAAAGAAAAACATAATTAGAAAAAATAGATAACTACAAAGGCTAGTTTTCTTAAAAGAACAGTAAGTTATTTTAGGTAACTTCCTCATGCACTTGATTAAGGAGAAAAAACAGTGTAGGCCAGGTGCGGTGACTCAGGCCTGTAATCCCAGCACTTTGGGAGGCCAGGGCGGGCGGATCAAGAGGTCAGGGGATAGAGGTCATCTTGGCTAACACGGTGAAACCCAGTCTCTACTAAGAATACAAAACATTAACCCGGCGTGGTGGCGGGCGCCTGTAGTCCCAGCTACTAGAGAAGCTGAGGCAGGAGAATGGTGTGAACCCAGGAGGCGGAGGTTGCAGTGAGTCAAGATTGCGCCACTGCACTCCTGCCTGAGTGACAGAGCGAGACTCCGTCTCAAAACAAAACAAAACAAAGAAACAAACAAAAAGAGTGAAAACTATGCACAATCAGGAATGAGTAAAGAAATATAATAATAGATTTAAAGAGTAGTTACCCCCAAGAAAGTACATGCAACTATAACAATAAATTATAAAATCTAGATGAAATGGATAGTTTCTTAGTAATATATAAATTACCAAAATTTAACCAAGGAAAAACCTAAAACCTTGAATCAATTATTTACCACAGACAAGGTTGAAAATATAATTAAAAATCTGTTATTACATAAATTAGAATCAGATGGGTTCACAGCTGAATTCTACATCACTCATAAAGAACAGATAATTTTAGTATTATTTAAACTAACCTGCGTAAAGAGAAGAAAAGTTTTTCATGTAATTTTATGAGGCCCCCTAAAGTTCATACCATCTGAATAATATATATATACACACACACATAGACATACACACACATAGGTATATAAAGTCTAGTGGTTGCTAGGGGTTAGAGGGAAGGAGGGATGAAATGGCAGGGCACAGGGATTTTTAGGGCAGTGAAACTCTTCTGTATGACATTATATTGGTGGATACATGTCATTTTTAAAAAGCAAAAAAATTGAAGTAAATGAAAATGAAAATACAAAATATCAAAGTCCATGGGATGCAGGTAAAGCAGTGCTTAGAAGGAAATTTTTTGCACTAATAATGCTTATATTTTAAAAAACAGGAAGTTCTTAAATCAATCATCTAAGCTTCTACCTCAAGAAATGAAAAATAAAATAAAATAAAATAAAACCAAAATAAGCAAAACAAATTCAAAACAAGAAACCAATTAAATTGAAAACAGAAAACAATAGTGAAAAATCAAAGAAACCAAAAGTTTGTTCTTTGAAATGGTTATTAAAGTAATAAACTTCTAGAGCAACTAAAACAGAAGAAAATGAGAGAAGATACAAAGGTATTACCAATATCAGAAATAAAAAAAAGGGTATCATTATAGGCCCTACAGACATTAACAAATTATAGGGAAATATTATGAACAACTCTGCCGTGTATTAATTGAACAATTTAAATGAAAGAGACCAATTCATTGAGAGCCACAAACTACCAGCTCAATTTCACAGAAATTTAGTCCAGATGGCAAATACATTCAAAATAAGTATGGCTTAGAACACTCGTTTACCTATCTGCATTCTACATTTACTTAGATCTAGATTTTTGCCAAATTATCTCTCAATTGTGTGTGTGTGTGTGTGTGTGTGTGAAGATGCTTTTATTCTATGTTATCCAGAATTTTTAGTTGGTCTTTATAGAAGATTATTTCAATAACTTGTTCTGCCATTAACAGATGCTGTATCTGCTTGAGCATGCACTCAACTCTATTGTGGATTCCTTAATTCAAAAAGGGTAGACACTATTGTCATGTTTGTGTGTAAACCAGGGGGTTAACACGATGTCCTGAACACATTGAATAGAGGGGATTATAAGTCTGAACTTCTTTTTAATGCTATTGATGTAAATTCTTTAATTGCCTTCCAAAAATATTGTGTAAATTTACATTTTAACTAAAAGTCTATGAGAGTTATTTATTGTGTTTACTCCAGAACCAGGCCTTATCATTATTTGGAAATTGTTCCTAATCTGATAGGAGGAAATAATATTTCATTTCTAAAATATTTATTTCATTAACAGTCATGTTGAACTATTTTTCTTGCTTTCTTTGCACATTCATTCTTTGAAAAGCATATTTATATATTTTATAAAGAGATATGCTAAAGTAATGTCAAAACATTAAGAAGAAAGTAAAAAAGCAAAAGATAAATAAAGAAACAATATTTACAATATATTTGACGGAGGGTAAATGCCATTAATATAAAGTGTTCTTATCAACCAATAAGATAATGATGCACAAATTAATGGGGAAAAATTGGCCAGAAATATAAAAGCCTGTTGTTAGAAGAATAAATGCAATTTATAAGTGAACATAATTAAAATTAACAGGAAAATAGTATTGAGACAGAAATTTTCCCTCTCTTTTTTTAAAATTATACTTTAAGTTCTAGGGTACATGTGTGCAATATGCAGGTTTGTTACATATGTATACATGTGTCATGTTGGTGTGCTGCACCCATTAACTCGTCATTTGCATTAGGTATATCTCCTAATGCTATCCCTCCCCACTCCCCCCACCCCAAGACAGGCCCCAGTGTGTGATGTTCCCCACCCTGTGTCCAAGTGTTCTCATTGTTCAGTTTCCACCTATGAGTGAGAACATGTGGTGTTTGGTTTTCAAAGCTACTGATGACTTTCTTCACAGAATTGGAAAAAAACTACTTTAAAGTTCACATGGAACCAAAAAAGAACCCACATTGCCAAGACAATCCTAAGTCAAAAGAACAAAGCTGGAGGCATCACGCTACCTGACTTCAAACTATACTACAAGGCTACAGTAACCAAAACAGCATGGTACTGGTACCAAAACAGAGATATAGACCAATGGAACAGAACAGATCTCTCGCTCTCTTTAAAGCATATGATTAATTATTTTGCTTTTTCTCCCTTTACTTTTAGGCTTCACTATCCTAAAATCAGATAGTAAATCTGCATTTGATCTCAATATTACATGCTTTCATTTATTTTACACTTAACTCTAAATTGTCTGGAATTAATTTTTCTGTAGCACATAATTAGGGTGTGGTATTTTTAAAAGTATATTTTCAGAGCTTTTTTTTCTTATGTATGATGATCTTATTATTATTAGTGTGCTTTGCCATCAAATAGTATATACATTAGAGCAGGTTCATGAAAGTCAATGCTCTTTGAATTTATTTCATTATCTGCACTGTAATGAAAGACCTTAAACAGTCCACTTAATTCTTATTTGTAAAAATTGGATAAAGCAGAACTCACTATGGTAATAAATCCATCGGACTCTGTAAATAATTTGTACATTTTTAGAGTCAGTAGAGTTAAATAGTAGTAATAAGATCTAGGTCCTGAATATATAGGTTCAAAGTCCACCATGATCACTTATCAGCTGTGTGATCTTGGTTAAATTACTTACCTTCCCTGGGCCTCTATTTTCCCATCTGTTGTATATAATTTATATAGCTTTTTATTTTCTAATAACCAGCAGCATTGACCTGCCATGACCTAGTACATCCTCCAAAGAAGCAAAAGTTTTATTTTTGCTTCTTTATTTTTGCCAATATAATAGATATAAAAGGTATATTTTTACTCCTTTAATTGGTATTTCATGACTAATAATGAGATCAATAATACTTTCTTAAATTTAATGTCAGTTGAACACCCTTTCATGTTAACTACCTTTTACTATGTTTGCCCAGTTTTATATTGGAATACTTCTTTTTTTGTATAAGTTTAAGTGGTAGGAGTGTACTTTTGTTACATGGATAACATGTAACAAAACATTTCCTTAGTGGTGAAATCTGGACTTTTAGTGTAACCATCATCTGAAGAATGTGCATTGTACCCATTAAGAAATTTGTCATTCCTCACTCCTCTTCTACCCTCCTGAGTCTTCAGTGACTATTCCACATTCTATGTCCATGTGTATACATTGTTTAGCTCCCACTTGTAAGTGAGGACATGTTTGCCTTTGACTTTCTGTTTCTGAGTAGTTTCACTTAAAATATAGCCTCCAGTTCCCTCCATATTGATACAAAACATATGATTTCATTATTTATGGCTGAATATTTATAGATTAATAGTATTCCATTGTATATATGTGTAAACACACACATACACACCATGTTTTCTTTATCCAGTCATTTGTTAGTGTACTCTTAGGCTGATTCCACATTTTTGCTCTTGTGAATAGTGCTGTGATAAACATATGAGTATATTTCCCTTTTTAATGTAATTATTTATTTTCCTTTGAGTAGATACCCAGTAGTGGGACTGCCAGATTGAATGGTAGTTTTATTTTTAGATAAATCTCCATACTGTTTTCCATAGAGGTTGTACTTTTACATTCCCACCAACAGTGTATAAGCATTACCTTTTCTCCTCATCCTCATCAACATCTGTTATTTTTTCTTTTTAATAATAGCCATTCTGACTTGTGTAAAATAATCTCATTGTGGTTTTAATGTGCATTTCTCTGAAAATTAGTGATGCTGAGTGTTTTTTTCATATGCTTATTCACCATTTGCACATCTTCTTTTGAAAAATGTCCATTCATGTCATTTGCCCACTTTTCAATAGGGTTATTTGTTTTTTTTATTGTGGTTGAGTTGTTTGAATTATTTGTAAATTCTGGATATCAGTCCCCTGTTGGATTCATACTTTGCAATATTTTCTTCCTTTCTACAGGTGGTTTTTTCACTCTTGCTTATTTCTTTTGCTGTGCAAAGCCTTTTTAGTTTAATGAAGTCCTATTTGTCTATTTTGTTTCTATAGATTGTATGTTTGAGGTCTTGGTCAAGAATTCTTTGCCTAGACTAATGTCCAGGAAAACTTTCCCTGGATTTTCTTCCAGTATTTTTACAATTTCAGGTCTTACATCTGAAGTTTTTGCTCACACTTTATTTGATTTTTGTATATCATGAGAGATACTTCTTCTGCACATGGAAATCCAATTTTCCCAGCACCATTTTTTTGAAAATGGAGTCCTTTACTCAGTGTAATTATTTTTATACGAGTACCATGCTGTTTTGTTTACTGTATTTTCATAGTATAATTTGAGGTCCGGTAATGTGTTTCCTCCAGCTTTGTTCTTTTTGGTTAAGATTTATTTGGCTATTCAGACTCTTTTTCAGTTTTGTATGATTTTCAGGATTTTTTTTCTAATTCTTTGAAAATGATCTTGGCATTTTTGATAGGAGCTGAATTGAATCTGCAGCTTGCTTTGAGTAGTATGGTCGTTTTAACAATATTAATTCTTTCAATCAATGAACAAAGGATGTTTACTCATTTGCTTTTATTACCTACAGTGTCTTTCCAGAGTGTTTTGTAGTTTTCCTTATAGAGATCTTTCATTTCCTTGGCTAAAATATTATTCAGCATAGTACTGGAAGTCTTAGCCAGAGCAATCAGGCAAGAGAAAGAAACAAATGGATTCTAAATTGGAAAAGAGGAAGTCAAATTTTCTCTGTTCATTGATGATATGATCTTATGCCTAGAAAACCCTGAAGATTCCTCCAAAAAAACTCTCCTAGATTTGATGAACAAATTCAGTAAGGGTTCAGGATAAAGAGTCAATGTACGAAAATAAGTGACATTTCTATGCACCAGTGACTTTCAAGCTGAGAACCAAATGAAGAAGGCAATCCTATTTACAATAGCTGCAAAAAAAAAAAAAATTACCAAGGAATACATTCAACTAAAGAGGTAAAATATCTTCTTTTCCTTCTATTTAAATTCAGATTTAGGGAGGATAAGAGGAAAAAACAAGGTTTCATCTCACTTTTAGGTCATAAGAATGTGGAAATCCTTTCTTAAATCCAAAGTTAAAGTACCTTTCCTTACCTTCTCTCTCTCTTTCCCTCCCCTCCTTTCCTCTCCTTTCCTCTCCTTTCCTCTCCTTTCCTCTCCTTTCCTCTCCCTTCCTCTCCCTTCCTCTCCCTTCCTTCCCTTCCCTTTTCCCTCTTCCTTCCTTCCTTCCTTCCTTCCTTCCTTCCTTCCTTCCTTCCTTCCTTCCTTCCTTTTCCTTTCAGCAGGGTCACACTCTGTTGCCTAGGCTGCAATGCAGGGGTACGATCACAGCTCACTGCAGCCTCAACCTCCTGGGTTTAAGCAATCTTCCTACCTCAACCTCCTGAGTAGCTGAGACTACAGGGGCACACCACCACACCTGCTAATTTTTTAAAATGAAAATAAATAAATAAATAAAAATTTCAAAAAAAAATGTTAGTTTTTGTAAAGATGGGGTCTTGCTATGTCACCCAGGCTGGTCTAGAACTCCTGGGCTCAAGCAATCCTCCCTCCTCGGCCTCTCAGATTGCTAGGATTACAACCATAAGTCACCTTGTCCAGCAAAAGTACCTTTTCAAACAATTTTAAATACCACCATTTCAAAAAATTTCCATGAGTAAAAATACGACAACTTTTCTTTACCTTTTTTTTGAAATCAGTTAGGTTATTTACAGTGTTGCATGAACTGGAGTGTTCTAGATCAATATTCCTCAGAACGTGGTGTAAACCAGCAGCATCAGCATCACATGGAGCTTGCCAAAAATGTATAATCTCAGGCCAAACCCCTGCTGAAATGCAGTCTTTATTTTAACAAGATCCACAGCTTATTTATATTGAGGTTGAGAAATACTAGTATAGGTAATGCATTAAAATAGAATCTCAACATAGGAAGTACCTATCTCTGCTAATATGTATTAGCCATTTCTGTGTCATATGGGTGGCAAATGTTTTCCTACTCTATAATCTGAGTGTTTTTTTTAATTCACAGTATCTTTGTCATACATTTAAAAACTGTTATGTACTCAAGAATGTTTATCCTTTTCCTTATGAATTCTGAGAGCCTTGGCTTCCTTAGAAGAAACTCACCCAACTCAAAAGCATACAAATATTTTTCTATTTTTTTAAATATTTTCATTTTACAAAATCACACAATTTCTAAATGTAATCAACACTTTTTATAAGAAGCAAAACAATAAATTTTAGGAGATCAGAATGTGAAGTTAATTTATTATTCATGATAGGCTGCTTTATAACTAGGCAGCCTTTTTTATCTCATGTTCACTGGATTATTGGAGTATATTTTCCCAGATGCTTTCAGCGCCATTCCAGCCAAGAGTGTAAAGCTTTCTGAAAAATAACTGTTAGAATGAAGAAAAATAGTTAAAATTAGCCTATTGATACACTAACTGTAGATTGATATTAGCATGCTGGTCTCTGTCCTTTTTTTTTTTTTTGGAATTAGGTCTAAGGTAAATGTAACACTTTTACAGTCTTTCTAATATTAATTAAAATAATATCACAGTACCATGATTTGTGGTCCCAGATGTGAATGTGTGATTCATTGCTGTTTAGTCACTCTTGGACCCAGTTGAGAAGAGTGTCATGTTGTCTGAGAGATTTGGGTCCCGTGACCTCATTAATTGATGTACCATAAACGTCTGCAACACACCTATCTTCAAAGACAATATATTGTAATACTTAAGTGCTTAGATCCTCGACTTTGACTGCCTGAGTTCACATCTCAGCTCCACCATTTAGTACAGCTGTGTAACTGAGCAGTTAGGTAAACCCTCAGACTGAGTTTCTTCACCTGCAAATGAGGATAATAAAAGTACCTATAATAATAAGTTTAGGAGGAATAAATCATTTCATATTTTTAAAGTGCTTAGTTCAATATTTGATATGAATTAAGTGTGCTCTAAGAGCTATTATTTTATACTGCTAGATATTATTATTTAAAACATGTTGAGACAAAATATAGTTATTTAGTGTGAAGAAGAGTACATAGATATTTTCTGTATTAGAAATTAATAGAGAATAGGGTTTTTTTACCTCCTTGGCATAAATGCCGATATAAATTTAAAATGAGTAATTTATTTAGATACCAGCTGTGAGATTCTCTATCCCTATAGCCGAAACACTCACTGTTTCTTTTAGGTCTTTTCTTCCTCTGTTTCAACGTCGTTTCTTACGATAAACAGGGACATACAAGAACATAACCTCCAATTAAATCTCCTGAACTTTGTCTGTTATATGACAAATAGGTTTGGGTATTCAGAGCATATTCACTTATTATATTATACAGTCACCAATATAGCTTCAATAATAAAAACAAATTAGGATTTTACTCTTAAAGTGAACATTACTCTTAAAGTGAACATTACTTTTTATAATGAGGAGACATAGTCTTCCTTTGACTTTAACATTGTGTCTTGTTAACATCTCTGTTTCCTTTCCTTCCCCTCTATCATAATAAAGTTTTACTGGAAAGAAGAAAAAGATAAAACAACAACAACAACAAACAATCCCTGCTCTTAAGGGAAGTGGAAGACAATGACTGTTAAGGATATCAAGCTGGTAGCAAGTTTTATGTCCAGCTTCCTCCTGCTGCCACTGTATTGTTGTTGAAATAAATATTGGCTACTGAATCCATATGAAAGTACATAAGTAGCTGCATAAATCTGGCTATGACTATGTAATCCACTTCTTCTTTTTTTTTTTTTTTTTTTTTTTTTTTGAGATGGAGTCTCACTCTGTCACCCTAGCTGAAGTGCAGTGGCACAATCTCGGCTCACTGCAATCTCAGCCTCCCAGATTCAAGCTATTCTTGTACCTCAGCCTCCTGAATAGCTGGCATTCCAGGTGCCTGCCACTACATCCAACTAATTTTTGTATTTTTAGTAGAGGTGGGGTTTCACTATGTTGCCCAGGCTGGTCTTGAACTCCTCACCTCCGGTGATCTGCTCATCTCAGCCTCCCAATAATTCATCTCTTTATAGAGAAAGAAATAGTCCTCCAAGAGCCGTACAAATATTCTGGCTTTAATATCTTCAGATTTTTGTAGAATATGTTAGTAACAAATTTGAAAATGGTTTTGTAACTATATTTAAAGTTTGAAATTGCACCCACTTTTGTTTCATTTCCCAGTAGTTACTGTGCAGATAGTTCCATTATTTCTCAAGTTATAAGGTAATTTTACTGAAAAATTTCTAAACACTTCATTGACACAAGCTAGAAACTGCACTTTGCTTACAACCAACTGAAGCAACATTTTTATCATCAAAACCCATTATTACTTTATTTCCTAAAACCTTGACAAAATCAGAATATATATTTTTCTCTTTGAATATAAAACTTTTTTTCCTTTAGGTATACATATAATGTTTGTGTCTGACTTTTCCAGCAGAACATTCCAATTGCAGTACCCAAACCAAGTGGAGAGATAGATTATGTAATTTCTTATCTCTATTGCACGAGCACTACATACCCGAACCGAAGTCTAAAATAACAAGTTGAAAATATTATATATGTGGCTCATTTAGTAAATAGAAACTTCATCTTCTGGTACCACTTATGTTTTTATGGAAATAAAATTGAAAAAGAAGACTAGATTTTTCACCATGTTACTAATACGGAAATATCACGTTGGTAAAGCTGGAGAGAAAAACGTTATTGTTTTCAATATTTCAAATTTGCTAGCTGTCTGTTATGTGCTTTTACACCACCAGTATAAAAGACTTGGCAAAAAACATTTTTAAAAATAACCTGTTTAGATTTAGATAGTTTTACACTGTGAACCCTGGATATTCTTCTGGGACAGATAGCTTCCCTAGGAACAATGGTTTTATAGAACCTCTCACACTTTCCACCTTTTTTCTTTGTCCAGGTTATTTTTTTAACTCTTTCCTGTTTTTTTTTTTTTTTTGTTTTTTTTTTCCGATTAGCTTATAGCTCTGTAATTCCAGCTGTTTCATTCTGTAACTCTAAAACCCTATCGCTGGGGAGTTCTGTGTAATTGCCCATAATATGTACCACATTATCCATTTCAGGAACTGTGCTGAAAGACAGCAGCAATAAGGGGGTTTCTAAAGGCAGTCTGGCTTACACTAATGGACCTAACAGGAAGGAAATGCAATTTGAAAGAAGCTGATGCATATGTTCTATTGCTGAATATAATGTTTGATTTAATTATTAACTGTCAGTGATGGAGAGGCAGATCCTGTTCAGCTCTACTTAGACTGCAATGGTTTGCATTCAAAGAAAATAAATGACCAAAGTTTGTCTTTCAATCTCTAACTTAACAATAGGAAATGATATTTCTTTCTACCAAGATATCATAGTTTTCTGAATTACCTTTATTTTAGGCATACATTGGGCAATGCTTTATTTTTTTAAACCCTGTTTTAAAAATTTCTGGATATCATTTTCTTTTCTTTTAGATTTCTTTTCCTTTTTGCTGGTATCAAACATGAAAACTTCCTTTGATAAGTAGTTTTGAATTACAGCCAGTGTTGGATTGAGTAACTTTCTAAATCCCCTTCCTGTGAGGGTTCTCTCGCGTGTTGACTGGCAGTAGACATTTCAGTGAGTAGGGCTGATATGCGTAGCTGTCTTTGTCTTCTTTTTCTCAGAATGAGTGATTTGGCACTGAGCTTCTGTCCATTTCTTTTAATTGGCATTTTGTGACTTCCAGTAAGGCTCTCCCCTACTTTAAAAACCCATAATTGTATGTGAAAGACAGAGGGCAAGATGTAAAGAACAGATTCACTAGAAAGCAAATATGTTCATGCCTCTTCTTAGTTACTTTATTCCTACATTGATAGAAAATGACTTAATATATACAAAGAAATGGGTATCAGCCCACTGAATTTGCAAGGGAGCTGAATGAACAAAATGCTCTGCTGGGTCAGTCAGCTGGAAAAGAGTGGTTTAGTACTATGTGTAAACAGAATAATGAAGCTCTGTAATTTTAGTTGTGCATTTTATATCTATCTGGTGAGATTATTATCTTTGACACTAGCCTAGGCAGATACATAACTGGGGCTGAAATTAAACAATAATGATGATATTTGGAGCTCATCCAAAATGCTCTCTATTGTTTATGCAAGTGGCTTCAACATCATTATTTGATCCATAATTTCTCATTTTTTATTACACATATGTTCTTGCATATAATAGCACACAACATCAACTCAGTGGGAGGCATTTTTCTTTATGATTTCAAAAGGAATTGTTTATTTCTGTCATGAGGATAATAGAAGGCAATGAAGCTTCCTGGAAATACAATACCACAATTCAAATGTCTAATTGATTTTAGACAGATTAAATAAAAAATATAGGGTCAATCTGTATTTTCATTTTCTCAAACTGCACAAACGTCTTATTTCAGAGTTTCCTTTCTTATTTTTGGCTAAGGGATTCACAACTTTAGTTATGAAGGGCTGGAATCTGGCTCATGTAGAATTATTATTAAACTGATAAAGGTTAATTCTAATGTTCTCAGTTCTAAGGACTTTAGAAGCATATAATTCATCCATGGAGGTGCCTAGTGAAAGCAGTACTTGATGAACTTTAAAAAGTTCAAAAGCTCAGTTCCTAGAAGCATATCAATCACAAAAAATGAATGATGCTACTCAAATTCTATCATTTAAATCAAGCCACAAGATAGCCACTCTTTCATTTTTTCCCCACACTGCCTAGTTAGATAAGCTTGATACATTCCTAAAGATGAGTTTATCAGGATTTTAAGTCTTCCCATCATTGCCCTTTGTTGTATTTTAAATAATTTCTCATTTATTATTTATTTTAGTTTAAAATAATTACACATGTAAGCATTTTTACATTGCTCTTAGAAATGTGTTATTTTATGTTTCTAGGTATTAAGCTTAAAGTTATTTTTTAAGTGATAAAAGTTTTAAACATTTTTAAATGTTCAAAGAAAGCAGACATTTGTACCATGACTGCTTGTCCTTTTCAGCATTTGTAAATCTTATGTATGGTATCTGTCTTATCCTGTTGCCAATGTGGGATAATTGCTTATAGTTTCGAACAATTACCCCTCCAAAGTGCACACACAAGTTCTGAGTAACCCCCATGGAAGACATAACACTTCAAGCCTGCTTAAAATGCAGTTTTTAAAAAATGCCCATGAGAGTCTACCAAATGGGACCGAAGTCATTTCAGGGGCTACAGTTATATACCTTTGGACTGATGGGAAGGTATTGACCCAAACACTAAAAGATCTGTTTATAAATACAGTGCAAATATTTGACTGTGCAGGTGTATCTTCATTTCTAATATGATTCCTCCAGGCAGCAAAACAGGTGTTCTGGCTGCATGCTAATCAGGAAAAAGAATGTCTGAAATATGCATCTGCACACTGACATCTGGACAGAGATTGTCCAAACACATTCTCAAGTGCAAAGTCTTAGAAATCGGGCCTCTTTTGCTTTACTTAGTACCGAGAGGCGTATTTTGCATGTGGAAAAGCCCACATTCGCTTGCCATTAGGGACTGCTACTTATGTGTGGCAGATGAGGCAGCCAGAATGCAGACACCGACTAACAAGCTGGCTGAGTTTAAAAAACTCGGGAAAAGTTTCTAGGTGTTCTGGAAGAGTTAAGTGTTCCCTGACAACAGGATTGGATCTCCAGGAAGGTAAAGGTCAGCGGTTATGGGAAGGAAAGCAGAGAGATGGGTGATGTTTATTCAGAAGCTTCCTATTTTGTTCCTTCTTCATTTCGTTCTGTTCAATTCTTTTTGTTTTAATTCCTCCCTTTTCTTCCTCAGGGGCACCTCTGCTCTTTTCCTTCTTCTTAAGAACTGAATTTTAGTTGATGGGATTTTTAGAATACAAAATATGTTGAGTTAGATTAATTAGAATACTTCACAGAAAGTTTCCTGCCTTCAGTTATCCTCTTGACAAAGATAAATGCAAATTCTTACAGGACTAATAAACTCAAGTCACATTTTCTAGGTACATTCCTATAGGTGCTAGACAACTGAAGTAGCATAATAAAGACAGAAACAACTGAAAAAAGGAACAAATGGAAGATATGCTGTAAAATGTATTCACAGCTCCTGAAATGTGTTCAGTTGTGAATTTTTATTTGGTCCATCTGTCCTACCATATATTAACACCATAATTTGTCTCAAAGATATACATCTCTATTTTAAAATATTTAACATTGAAGTGAATTACCTTAGATTTTTATGTTTGGAGTGGGTATTTTGTGCCTACTTCAGTGTCAACCTAAAAATTATCAGAGAAAGAGATAATTGCACCTTTTAGTTCATAAAAATACACTACGAATTTTGATTATATATTAATTCTCCTTCATCAACAAAGAAGGAAGCTCTGTGGGAAACAGCCACAATCATGGCAACCTGTCCTTTTCACCTTCTTCCCAAAGTCAGCTCCAACTGGGCTTCTGTTAGATTTGTATTCTATAATTTCAGTGACTGACGAAAAGATTCAGTGGACAGCAAAATCTACATTTTAACAACATTTGTAAATGTGTCCAAATCTATTACTCTTTTTGTTAAATTCCAAGGACTGTGTGCTCCAGATAATGTTGGTGTTTTCTCAATAATAGGGTCTCATTTCTAAATTATAAGAGAATATGAGATCTCGAAGAACATCTCTGAAGATTCTATAGCTTTTTAAAAGTCCACTTCGACAGTAACAGTTATAATAAGTTTTGGAAGACACAGTGATGCAAGATTTTATATAAGGTACAAAGATGCTGCTCCTCACTATCTCTCCCAAGACTTCCATGCCTGGATGGCATTCCTGCGCCAGTGTCCCTTCACATCTATTCCTACTCAAGGCCCCATCCACATGACACCAACTCTATAATTCTTCTCATCATAACTCTAACTAGAGACTGACTCAATTCATCCTCTGAAAACATATGGTATTTAATCCATATTATGAGAGAGAGAAAGAGAAAGAGAGATAACACGATTCATTGCTTGAGTTACTCTATGACGTCTAAGACAGACACTTTATATGTAAAGATTTAAAAAACAAAATAGATGCTTTATATGTAAAGTTTTAAAAAATAAAATAGAACCTGGAATACAATAAGTTGAAATTACTACTAAGGTTTTTGAACTGCTTAAAATCTTCCTCTTATAACAAGGTGGAGGAGAATAAAAAATAATGAAGACGTTTATTTTACTCATTTCATCCTGAAGATGTCCTATTTTTGTTATTTGATTAAAATTTATAAAGAGGTTTGAAATAAATTGGACGTGCGGATGAATTCTTCCCACAGAGGGTTTTGTGTGACATTTTTTTCTTAACTGTCCTTTCTATACAACTTCCAGATTGGATTAAAGCTAACCAAATATCATGGATATGACTTATGTAAACATCTTTACATATGTTTGTGGCAAAGGAGTCCTTTCTTATGTCATTACCTCACAAGGAGAATAGTCACCTGTATTATTTGACAGCAGATGTGATTAGCATATATTAAGGTAAATTATCTATATGTAGAAAAATATTGATTGGGCTTATTTTGCTTGTGAATAAAGGTAAAGGCACAGCTGACATAACTGGTGTTCAATTTTAACACAATACGTTTTTTAGCTTTTGTAGATGGAACTGAAGTTACTTCGGTAAAGCAAAATTAAGCTCATTTGGGATTTGTTATAAGGTTCTTGAAATACATTTTGTAAATGAACAAATTCTGAAAAAGAAAACATCACACGTATACATGCCTACATATTTTAGCCATGTCTATTCACATAAATTAATTTTGGTAGAGAGAAGTTGAAATCAAATCATCATTTGCTTTAAAATAGCCAATTAGTTTTTGGCTGAATAACTTAACTCTCTTCCCCACCACGATGCCAAACTGCTTTGCCTACTTTTCACCAGCCAATTTAAGTTTTTTTAAAAAGTGTAAAGTGTCAGAAAAAGAGAAAAACAATAAACACTCCAGAAATTGTGAGTCTACTTGGTATAAGAAAATTTTTGTTGTTTGGATCTTCAAAGAGGGAAAAAAGAATAAATTAAGAGTCTTAGAGAAAAAGGAAAATATCTCTGAGTAGTCCTTTTTACTTCTTGCTGAGAGCAGAGCTTATCGAGCAGGTGACCTTTATGAGATTATTGTTTATGATCACTCGGCGTGTGCCAAGAGTAGCAGGAAAGAGTATTCCAATTTATTTCAAAGGTTACATATCAAAATTGAATATGCAGTACAACTACATTATCATATGGTAAACTTTTACATAAGAAGTTGGAGCTGAACCACTACCATTGTTTCCCTTCAACCCAGTGTGTTTTGATTTCTGTTCTGCAAAACATGTCCCTTCTGATTCCTAAAATGGAATATAGCGCAGTGATGCAAATAAAGGGAAAAAGTGTTGTTGTTTGCTGTTGCTGTTGTTTCTCCAACTGAGAAACTTGATTCAAGTTTGGGAGATCTATGGAATTATTCTCTTAATGTATTCTATCCAAAAGTAATGAAATTTATTCAATGTTCATATTGTTTAAAAACCAAGTAATCACCGTCATCTAGCAATGTACTACAGAAGTTGAAATAACAATACCAAAGAGTTACACGGGCCGCAGCAAGAAAGAATTCTGCTTCTATCAAGAAGGGAAATTGACCAACAGGGACATATTTTTCCCCTGCCCATAAAAGGCTTTTAGGGAGAGGCTATTGTGCATTTTGCTTTCTTCAATTTTCCTGTGCATGCAACTTAACGGTTTAGTTCAATAAGTCTGCTCATCTTCAACTTTATCGCTTTGCACAGAGGGAAACATAAATGGTGAGAGTTTCCTATCCTCTTCTTTCCTTCGCAGTTTTCAAACTCAGTTGTCGAAGAAACTCCAAGTGCAGAGTTGACCACACCTAACCTCATTTCTTTCTTTAAATGTATTTAAAGAAAATACAAAAGAAAAAAGAGTATTCTTGCCTCACAGGGTGGACAAGCAATTCTTTAAATTAACAGATCAGTCTGCAAACATTTGCTTAATGTCTGCTAGACCTTTAACACACTTTGGTGTCAGAGTTCAAAACTGAGCCAATCACTTTATCCTAGGGGCAAGAAAAATAAGTGGAGCGACCATCTTCTCAGTTTCCTTTCATCTCCTGCTCCTGAATTCTCCCCAGGAATGGCAGACATGGTAGAACAGCATGGCATATGGCTCCTCAGAAAGAATTGCTATATAGGAGTCCTAGAACAGAAAACATTTTCCCCCTGAAAATGGGAATTTTAAATCAGGACTCTCTATGCTTAAACCACAAATACATTTCAAACTGCTGGCACAGAAGAGTCCAACACACCATCTTCTGGCATCAGAGCCCCTTTAAATAAGAGAATCTGAATAGCTCCTGCAGCTTTTGAAATGCCCTCTGATCTCCACCGTCTCTAATGCCTGCTTTCACGTGTACTTCCATGGGTTCCCGCGGTAACTGACAACGCGGCTCCCTGCAACTTCAAAGCCAAACTTTTCTCTTTGTCTGGTGAAAGAGAATTTAAAGAATGACAACAATGAAGCAGGTATAATGCTGGAAACTGGATACAAACCAGGTAAACAAATCTGAAAGACTTCATGCAGAAATAGAAAGTTGCATCAGCTCAGGAGAAAGCCAGCACAGACACTCAGGCTATGTGGTTCCTCCTACGTGCAATTAGCAAGTTTCGCAGGCCTGTCATTCAACTTGCTGACGGACATTGATCTTCTAAGAGATACCTTGATGGAATGTTTTCTCATTCTATAGCTGAAAAGCAAGAATGAGTGATTCTACACTTCCCAAACAACAGTTAATATGCTGTATCATCACAAGATCCATCAATTTATTTTTTCTTCATTCATTCATTCACATACTCAGTAAATGCTTGCCAAGTAACTCATTTATGTCATGCACAATGCTGAAGACTTTCATACATTTAATCTCATTTAAACATATTTTATTCCCATTTATGTCAATAAATTGAGGCTCAAACAACTTAATTTACTTTTTCTAAGTCACAACTAATAGATGAGAACAAATTGTGAACCAAGGAATTTGAACCACCAAGCCCAATACAAATGCTCCAAGTGAAAATAAATACAGTGACAGGTTGCTATGGAAGCAGAGTAGTGGGGTAGGTTAAAGGGGAAGGGGGAAAATGCAGGGAAGTCAGTGAAGAATTTGTGGAGTGTCATGTGAAATAAGATTTGAAGGATGAATAGAGTTGTATCAATGGTTTCCTGTTTATCCAAAATGGGAAGGCAATTTACATTGGTCAGTGGCGGGGGAGGCAGGCACAGAAATAGAAGAAGGTAGAATAGATTGAGTTCTGAGAACAATGAGAAATATGATGTGTTCAGAGTCAGGACAATGTAGCAAGATGAAGGGCTGCATGTGTGAGGTGGGTTCAGATAATGAAGGAGCCTGAAAACCACACGAAGAGCTTGATGTATACAATGTCAGCACAGAGCATTATGTAATGTTTCTGAGCATAGGTAGTTGAGGTTAGATGGTGCTTTAGGATGATTTTCCAGTTTAAAGCTGGAGAAAGGAAGATATTGGCAGGTAGAGATTCCTGAGCTTAGAATGCTGTATAAAGATTTCAGGCTGCAAGTAAAGAAATCCGGACCTTCAGTGAGGGGTGGGAAGAAAAGGAGGTGCACAAAAGAGATTTGCCACAGGAGTGTTGTCCTTCTCATCTGAAAACAATCTTGTCTGTCATAATGATCAAGGCCAGTCTAGCTAGGAAAGATAGCCAAAGTGTAGGGATATGTAGCAAATGGGTTAGAACAACTCCCTGGCCAGTTTCAACACCTGTAAAATGGAACCAAGGATGTCTTCCTCCCCACACAGCACACTCTGAGGAACTACTGGTATTTTTCACAGTGCCTCTGTGTGTCATAGCCAGCTCCTCTTGCTTTACACACACATCAATAACTCTGTTCCCCAGCAGTGCTCAAAGAGCTACCCTAGTGTTTTTTTTTTTCCTCTGCATCCCCAACCTCACTTGCCCCCATCTCACCAGTCCCCAGATTCCGAGACTTATCTCCTGACTTCACTGTTCTCCCTGCAGCTTCTTTCAGCACACCCAGACACGGGAGACCAGTGGTATGTATCCTTGGTTGGCTCTAATAGTACAACCTTAGCCCAGGCAAAGAAGTAAATCAGAACTGACACTATCCACTTAGAGTTTTAGGTATTTGTTTCTGTACTCTCTCAGAGCATTTACTGGTTAGGATCAAATAAAATATATTCTTCTTTGTCTTATCTACAGACTTTCTTCAAAAGGTCTTTTAAATCCTTGGGAACAACCATTCATTAATCTTCTCCCATCTCCGTGGTAAAGGAAAGACATGGTAACTATTAGCAACCCCATTTTACAGAGAAGGACCCTAAAGCAGGAAGAGGTTTAGTGACTTGCCCAGAGTCAGTCTGTGAATCAGTGCCCAGAAAAATCAATACCAGCATTTCTGTGGCCCTCAAGAAGTTGCCTTGCTTTTCATGAGACCACAGAGCGGGGATTTAATTTAAAACGGAGACTTAAACTCTTGTGTCCTCTCACGTACTTAATTTCATATTCTTGAGGTCAATGATTTTCAAACTGTTGCCCGAGGAACTTCAGGTGTTCACAATGGTGCTTCAGGGTTTGGAGCAAGTAACAAAATATTTTTCTGCTCAATAGTGAAGATTTAAACTATCAAGGTACCCATTCTTTACTTTTACCTCCTTTATATATTGAAATTCTGAATAAGATTTTTTTTTTAATTTGAAAACCACTGCATCAGGTCATGCTATTGTCCAAAATGGGTTAGGGTACAATACTTATAAATCAGCTCTTCAGTAATGTCACATACATAAGAATCTGAAGAACTAAAAGGTCTGGAGCTAATTGTATAACAAAGAATAATTTCTCATCAAGAGAAGTGGAGCCCATTATACTCTTGAAATAATTTGAGATTGAAGCTTTTTTTAAAACTATCTAGCCTCATCTTGCATTGACTGAAAAAGGAGTTTTAATTCATAGTATGTATTAATATTTTGTCTGGGAGAGAAATACTTTTGATTTCATATCATATTCTATCACAAAAATAACACTATATTCAACTAACAGTCTCAGCTTAGATTGGACTGAAGGCCTTCAAATCCTCTCTTAACATCTAAAGATTGCAGGAATGCTTTGGTGGGTATTTACTAGAGGTTTTGGTCAATTCTCAGATACTGAGAACTCTTTCAACTAAGTAGCTTTGCTATCAGCTCATGGCAGTAGCAAGCATGCTCACAAAATCCCCTACACATATAGACAAAGTCTATATTTTCTGTTCTGCCTAGAAATCACCCTGTCAAGCATTCTTCAAAATGTGCCTTCTCTTTCTGGAGTGATCCAGTTAAACTAGCCAATGCATTCCCACACAACCTTCAAGCCCCAACTCAAGTGTCTCCTGGCACCAAAGCCTTCTGCATTGTCTATCTTTTGTTTGCTGCACCATATTTGACTCTGCATTCTTCCCTACTCTGCTCTGTGGCCTAGGAAGCTGACCCGTATTGACTTCATTGATGGGGTCCCTTTTCCTTTGCCTTTTGCCTGGCTTTGGCTGGTGAGAGCACTGGCAGAAAATCAGAAGACGAGGGGAGAGTGAGGCAGGGTTTTATCTCTTTAGTGGCATCCCTGGGGTTGCCTTCGTCCGTATACTGAAGATCATAGCTCCTGTTAAACAGTTTTCTCCACACAGCTCTTTCTGTTCCAGGACCCAGGAATTACTGTCTCCCCTGCTCTTCCCTTTCACTCCATGAAGCCTGGAGTATAATTTCCAACATATTGCACAATCTTGTTTCCCTACTGTTGTCCACACCTTTGTAAATGGTCACTGTAAAAGCCTTTCCTCTGTTGCCTAATTTGAGGGTGCCATGTGTTTTTCGTCAGGACTCTAACTGGGACACTTTCCCTTACCTCCGTTTCTGAATCAGAGTGGATCTCTGGTTCCACTGTACTTCCACAACTTGCAGATGAGTGACACTTATATCGTGTTTCACTGATCTGTTTATAAGTCTGTTTCCCTTCCCAGAGTTCAAGGATATTCTTGAATCCTTGCATTGTTTGGCACACTGTAGACTTGAAGTTAAAGTCTGCATAGACATCTTCAGCCACTGTTTACTTTAGTGGTCTACAGACATGCTAGCAAGGCTTTGAAGGGGCAGAACTTCCTAATGTAACTATATCCACATGCATACGTCATTTCCATTCTCAAGCTTAGAGGAAATGACATGAAGATGTGATGTCTATATCCCCTATTCCTGACTGTGAGTTCTTCTAGGATACATTTCCCCCCAGTGTTTATCAAGTGCCTGACATTAAGTAAGGCATACATAAATGTTTGTTGAATAAATGAATGGATCTCTATTTTCTTTTTATGTAAAATCCAAATAAGAAACAAACAAAATAACGTGTTATGCTGTTTTATTTTCTTATTTTTAGCAATTTATATTTTTCCTTATACCTTAATTCTGTGAATGGGAGTACATGGGCACTGTTGCTTCCCAAATACTCATAAGGATAAAAGAAAGAGAGCAAAGATAGTCAAAGTAGAGATGAATTTTCTATGTAAGATTTGCATATTTTTATAAAGTCAGCAAACTTTTGATTAGTAATGAGACTCACCCCTACATTTTTTCATAGTTTCTCAGAAGCTGGAAAGAATCTTAGAGAGCATCTCATCCAATCTCTCATATGTTAAAAAAATATTTATCCTACATCTACTGTGTGCCAGGCACATTTTAAGACATGGGGAATATACTGCTGAACAACATGCCTTTGTGAAGTTTACTGTTAATAAAAGAGGAAGACAATAAAGAAGATAAATAAGTAAAATGTACCGTGGGTTAGTTGGAGATAAGTATTAAGGCAAGAACTAGGAAATGGCAAGAGATTGCTTCTTTTGGATGAGGAATTCCACCATCATACTCATAGCAGAATGACAGCGGGTTCTATCATCCTAATGACGATATTAAAACATTTCCAGTGATGGGGACACTGTAATTCAAAAGGTGGCTACTTGTTTGGATAAATATATCTGGTTTCTAGAAGATTTTTTCTTACATTTCAACAATCTTAGTTGCCCACATCCAGGTAAGAAAATGTCAACTTAATGGCAGTCCTTTGGATTTGAAGAGAAACTATTTGAGTTTCACTACTCATGGTTGTAAGGGCATCTCAAAAATTTATTTCTGACTTTGTTTCTTAACATAGTTTCATCCTGAATATATACAATACTATGGAAATAGCAATAATATTCTATATTTGTTACTACTTTGCCCTTTAAAAACCATTTTCACCTATTTTCTAATGCCTCTTAATCTTCAGAGAAACTTCCAAAATAATAACATCTTTATTCTATAAATGAAGAGAACAAACCTCAGATGTTAAGTGAGTGCTTTTGGCACTTTGAATTATATACTGAAGAGATGTAAAAAAATCTGCATACATAGCAATGTGTTTGCTCTGAAAAGTCAGCCTCTTACAGGTCTAGTAAGGAACAGGTAGCTATAATCTATTTTTCTAATGATTTGATCCTTATAATCAACGTTTGACCTTGTCTTTCTAGAATGCTAGTTTAATAAGAGCAATTTATAGTGCTATACAGCTTTGGCTGATCATTGAGAATAAACTTCCTAATCATTTTCATCCTGTTCAAACTAACATTCCTATTGCCAAGAAATTATAAATTTGTGTGTGAAAGAGAAAGAAATAGCTTTAGATTCTAGAGTGTTTTCGTTTTTTAAAATGTTTATCATCCGTAGGTTTTGGGGACATAGAAATCTCTAGATGCTCATTTTCCAGTATTTAAGTAGGATTGCTTACTCATTCAGGCACTTCTCCTGCTTCAAAAACCACAGCATAAAATATTCCTCCTTCGTGGAAAATCTGATTTCTGTAACTGCAAAGGTCATGGAATAATGTCAATTTGAAGAAAGAGATAGGAGAATCCATTTAATGTTCCTAAGGTATAATTATGCCCTAGAAAAATCGTTTTCTCTAAACATACAGCATTCTTTCTTAACCAAAGGCAAGGCCATGGAAGGCAGGCCTATGAAATGTCTCGTTTCATAGAAAAGGTACCTAAAAGCAAAAATTTATAGCACAGCAACTATGTCTAAACTCCTCCTATGTCCTAGATAATATTCGATCCCTGAGTTCAGCAGCCCAGAGATTCTCTTGTCTGTACTAAGTTATAATTTTTAAGTCTTAAGGGAAACTAATCAGAAAATCATAGGTACCTGGAAACAGATCCACTAGGGTTTCCTAACTATTCTCATAATTTTAACTACCCTACCTTTGCTATAACTTATGGTTTCTGGACAGGGAGATAGTGTCATTTGTAATCAGAAAAGTAAATAATCATAGATTGCAGGTAGTGTCATCAGGAAAAAATACTGAAGGATGAATGGAAAAATGTTAGTAAAAGTGGATGCTGGAGTCAGGGAGATGGATTGCTGGAGACAGGAGGAAAAACAAAAAGGACAGCAGATAACAATTAGTTTTTCTCCCTCTTGCAAGGTTGGTGATGAACTGTGGATTGAGAATAGTGATGAGTTATTTATGCCGCTGGTGCACTCATCACCTGGTGGTGTTCATGCAGATTTCTCATAGAGGAAAGAACAAATAGAGCATCACTATAAGAGCTTCAGAAATTGAGGGAGTTTTATTGAAAATACTCATCACATCTCCAGGCCTTCTAAACTGAGCTAGTGCACACATTTAAAATCTAAAATTTGACACCAAAGATAGGGGGTGGGGAGTACTTCCAGTTCTATAAACAACTACTGAAATCATATTGCCTTTTGCTAAACTTGTTAAAGTAATTCAGTGGTAAGAGATCCATATTTCGTATTTCAGGCATGTTCAGGCATGCTGGAAAAGGGGCAAATGCCAAGCCTCATATATCTCAGATCTCAGGAGGGACAGTTAGCTATTATCAGGTCTATATACATATATATGTATCTGTGCATTTGAGTGAGCATTTGAGACTGAGAGACATACAGTTACATATCTGCTAAAACATGCATCAATTGTCCATCACATACATGTTCACTCACCTTACAAACAGCTCTCAGATACCAATGCATAATAATGGCTCCTACAACATCCTCTAGTTTGGGGAACCTATCCTTCATCTTCATCTTCACCTTCACATATATTAAATCTACCCATGAGACAAAGATACAGAAGTGGCTTCTTGCTGCTTTGATAAAGAGTAGCATGGCCTTAACTTTCTTTCTTAATTTTTATTTATTTATTTTTATTTTTATTTTTTATTATTACTATTTTTTTGAGACGGAGTCTCACTCTATCGCCAGGCTGGAGTGCTGTGACGCAATCTCAGCTCACTGCAAGCTCCGCCTCCCGGGTTCAGCGCCATTCTCCTGCACCTCCTGGGTTCAAGCGATTTTCCTGCCTCAGCCTCTGGAGTAGCTGGGATAACAGGCATGCACCACCACGCCCAGCTTATTTTTGTAGTTTTAATATAGACAGGGTTTCATCATGTTGGCCAGGGTGGTCTTGATCTCCTGACCTCTCGATCTGCCTGCCTCGGCCTTCCAAAGTGCTGAGATTACAGGTGTGAGCCACTGTGCCAGCCTTAACTTTCTAATTTAGGATTAAAAAGGTATTGTTTTCTGTTGGCTCTCTTTTGGACTGTAGAATACAGTTTTTGTAATTTATAGATCAGCTGGATTTTAAATTCAATAAAGTTTGATAGTTAGATTGAAACACTAGCTAGCATTAAATATTTTATTCCTAGAGGAAAATGCATTCTGAGTGTTCAAGTAAAATTTCCAAACATGGTATTTATCAGTCCTTAATTGCAGGGATGTGGAAACTGGAGTCCTGTTTGCTCTGTCTGCCAAGCATTGGGAGAGGAGATAGTCTAATAGCCTTGGAAAGTGCTTTGGAATTTAAACAGGCTTTTACACTTAGGAGCAAAGGGTACCCTGAACATGTTACCTGAACTCTATGAGCCCCAGTTTCCTCCACTGGGAAAGATACATGTTCATAAAACTTCTTTCCAGGGGTTTTGTGAGAATTAAATGAGAGAATGTATAGAAAGTGCTTAGCACCCAACGTTTACTCAAAAGATGGTTAATTCTTTTACCATTTCATTTCTTTTACTCAATAAAATATTATTTCTTTTTCATTCTCAGTTTTGCCTGTAACACCATTTCCAAATCCTCTTCTCCCCATCTTGATGGAACTTTCTATTTTCTTTTATTCCTGTCTTTATGCCTTTGTTTTCTCTCTGGACCTCTCTGGACCACCATTGAATTGATTGAATTTTTTCTTACACCTACCTCCCTTGAAAGTTCTCTCTCTCTCTCTCTCTCTCTCTCTCTCAATCTCTTTAGGAAGCTTTCTATAGGTATTTCCTGCACACCTACTGCATGTCAAAAACTTGATGTAAATATCATAGATATTATGATCTCACTTAATCTTTATAACAACCTATGCAAAATTATGTACTGGGAAATTTAAGACTCAGAGAGATTATATAGTATGCCCACAATGAGAGAACTGGCATATAAAATTTCTTCTGCAACATTTTAGCTTTCAGTTAAAGTTAAAGTTTCCTTTTGATGAATAAGCACACACATATCCACACACAGAGAGAGAGATGAGGAGGAGGAGAAGGGAGAAGAAGGAAGAAGGAAGAAGGAGGAAAAAGGAAGAAGGAAGAAGGAGAAGGAGAAGAAGAAGGAGGGGGAGGAGGAGGAGGAAGGGGAAGGAGAGGAGGAGGAGGGGGAGGAGAAGGAGGAGCAGGAAGAGGGCAAAAGAAGAAAGCAGAGACTCTGAGATATGAAAAAAAGAGAAACTAATTATATATAAAGTTCATCTCATCTGAATTCCCACCATCCACCTATGAAGAGAGTGTTCAGGTGTTTAAACATGATGTCCATGTTTTTGAAAACAAATTTGAGAATGTGAATCCCTTTTCTATTCTTTTCTGTACCTTGTCATAAATGTAATGGCATGATCTGAGAGTTCTGTTTGTGAGTCGTATTCACAAAACGTTGTCTAGTGAAAACTCAGCCATAAAGATGTGTGGCAGATCTGCTGGGGTGCAGATATTCCTGTGTGCAGCGGGCTTCTTACTGAAGTATAAGGCATCTCCACTTCTCTAGCGTTAGCATGTCTGGCTTAAAAAATAAAAAATAAGGTGACATGTCTGTCACTTCCCTCTGAGACGTGCCACATGCCATAAAACACTTCAATCACCCCTTGTGCTTAGTAATTTTCTTTTAGGCTTGGCTCCTCCTCAAGATTTTTCAGGTAAACAGCATGAGATTAGTGTACGTAATCTATAGAAGGGAGCATGGATGCTTTTACTTTACTGTTCTTTTTGAATTGAAATCACAGCAAACAAGCTTAATTTAACAGTGATTTTTGAGCATTAACAGAAGAATGAGAAAGAAAGAAATCCTACAAAGAAATCCTATTATTGGGGAAAAATCTCAATAATCTACATATTTCCAAATAGTAGATTTTACCTCACAATGTCTATGTCTAGAAATCTGTGGTATACGGTTCAAGTAGTCAAAGTTTCCTTATATGGCTCCATGTGTACAGGCACATCATGATTGTGTCTGTTTTTCTGTGAGTTTTCCAGGCTAAAGTTTCCTAGCTTGGCAACAATGCGGCACAGGGGCTGTTAGCTTAAGGCAATTGATTCTTCCTCTGATTTTGGCACTGCACTAGAACGACTCTCAATCCAAAATCAAGGAGAGAAGAAAGAGAGAATTGAAAAGACAAGAAGGGAGGGAGGATGCCAGGAAGGGGAGAGAGAAAGAAAAAAAAGAGATTACTGACAAAACACTACTTGATAACCAACGTTGTCAGTACAATCATTGCCACTCGATTTAAGATGGCACAATTTAAAATTCATAATGAAATCTATTTTAACTGTGAAATATATAGATTTCGAAAAGATTTTTCTTTTGCAAAAGTATGAATGCTGTGAAATACATGCTTCTTTTTTTACACTGCATTTTAACCTCTTAGGATAACTTTACCATAAATGATGTGAAGTTGTAGCTATCAGCCATATCCAATTAAAAATGCTAAGCGAGTTTCATCTAGAAAGAGAGACACTGACAATATCTATATCTATATCTATATATATATATGATAAATTAGTTATTGTCAAAGCGATCACCACTCATTATTGTGCTTATACAACAGTGTCATCTAGTGGACACTGGTCAGGCAAGTTGTAACTAAGATTCCTGAAGGAACTTATTTAAAATGAGCTATCCTTAAATGAAAATATGCTTTATCTTTTTCAATTCTCTGAAACTAAGGCAATTTAAATAACTATTTCTAGTCTAGGCCATCGTTTCAATTCATATTTTACCAGAATAGTAAAGGAACTGAGAACTTTTTGTGTCTGTAGAAAAAAATAATTTTAAGATCACATTTCTTAAGAAGGCAAAGAGGAACAAAAGAAAATAACAAAATTACTATAAAAGGTAGATGTCAGTATATGTATAGCATTAGGAAGAGAAAGTTGGAGCTGAAAGATTTTTGAGCAGAGTTCCAGTCTTTAAATCTAAATGACTAGTGGCCACATCAACAATGACAAAACAAAGGAAGTATACGGGAGTTCTGTGGTCTTCCTCCACAGCTTTGCCATTTTTCTAGTACCTTTTTTGTACATTTGTGCAGAAGATGTATCTCCTTTGAAACACGTTTTTTTTTAAAGAGTCATTTCTTATAAAAACATTAAATGCCATTTGTTTTGAGTATTAAATTTCTGTGTTATCGAAACCATTTAGCTTTAATTTCCCCCCAACAAATCAAATGCTAGAGGCATATAATGGGCACTGCAATATATTTAATAATGTTGCTGATTTCCTGCATTTTTTATTGAAAAAATATGGAAATACTGCATTCACTGGAAAGATGAAAAATAAAGCCTTTTAGCATTTCATCAAAATAAATATGGACACTAATTTTTAAAACTCCAGTATAATATCATGTGAATTTTCTTACGTCAACTAAGCAGCGATTAACACCTACAGGCTCATGCCCTTGCTTTGCATTTTGAAACTACTCAAAGATAAAGTGTTGTTTTCGGGTTCTTTTTGTTACAGAGAAAGTGGGAGGAAAAGGAATATTAAAGCTATTAATAGGTACAAAGTTTCTGATTTTTAAGTATCAAGTTCTAGTTTTATGTTTCAGTTTCTCTAAACAGAATGTTTTATGCCAGTTTGATAGTATTATATTATTTGGTTTGAAAATGTTCAAGTGATGCGGTAAAACAGATGCTGCTAAATATTTCTCTCTTTGATTTCACAATGTATTTTTTCCTCTCTGTTTAAGATGTTTAAAGTACTGTTAGGATGGAATACCTAACATGATATAGTACAATAGATAATTTAGAAAAAAATGACAATACTATAGTGGTATACTAAAGGTTCTTCTCGCCTGTGTATTCCTCCATATTATTAAGAAAACATTTAGTTGTTCAACTAATTTACCAGTTTGAAGTAGAGATGTAGCAAATCTTAGCAATTATTTGAAATAAATATTATTTTCTCAGTAAACAGAAAATACTCAGCTTTTTCCAAATACTGTGCTTTTACCTTTATTTTTTTAACAGCGTGATACAAGCAAATTAAGTAGAAATTCCATCTGCTTTCTGGATATAATTTTTATTGACTGTTAATTCAAAATTAGGAGGTTGGTATTTCAAGACAGAATATTTATATTGATTAGTACATAATCTGCTTGTAAAATTCACTAATTCTTTGTGATATAAACATACCGTAGGTGGAAATAACATATTTGAAAGTATGTGTATAGGGTTGGCTTATTTGAAATGCTGAGTTCTTGAATTGCAACACATGGATCTTAATGTAGTAGAAGTGTGCAAGTTGTTTGGGCCTTTCAGGGAGAAAGAAAATCTCGAATTTTGATGGCATCAGAGGAAGAAATATTCTTTTCAAATTTACCCAGTTTTTCATTTTGCAGAATAAGTTACTTTATACTCACTCAAAATTAAATTGGCAAATCACAGAATTGAACTGGCAGCTGATAGGCAGTACTCAGGTTTGGTATTTTCAGCTGATTCTTTTCCCAATAGGAAGTCAATAAACACTGAGTTCTTATTAGAGACTGAAAAGCACTGTGAGTGGGATAGAAAATGGGATAATGTTCTGTGACTTTCCCAAACCTTACAATCCAGTTGAAGAGCTAAAACTACATGAGTGAGAAATTAAATGGCAATGCAAGATTTAAATAACAGTTCCCTTTGATAATAGATATGTCACAGAGAGGTTCATGCTCATTTATCATATGAATAGTCTAGGAATTGAGCGATTCCTCTACCTGTAGAAGAATATTTTGTAATAAATCCTGGAGAACAGGTTCCAAATGAAAGTCTTTGTAGAGTAGATGTACAATTAAGAGAAAGTAAATGATACCTGTGACATCCCTGTCCATTTCTCCTTTTGTTTTCCATGGGTATTTTAGTAATAACGAGAAGCCAACACTGTTGATGCCAACCTTTCACTGAAGGTGAATGGAATTTGTTTGATTTCTATGAAATATTAAGTTTCTCAGAAAAATCATTTCCAGTATTTGTCCCTTTTGTAAATATCACTCAACAGATAAGTAGCACAACTGAATGATCTATACTCAGAAGAGGCAAACTAGATTCTTGACGTCTTAACAAGACACTGACTACTGGGGAACCAGAAATCTCATAAATTTTAAGGCACTCATCTAGTTCATTTTTGAATCATAGATTCTTTGGAAAGCCAGATCAGCTAATATGAACACTTTCTAAAAATATTTAAAAGTGTTATCCTCATAAAATGTTGTTTTACTGCTCAAATTGCTTCTCCCTGTTTTGTTCTATTCCTGAAATATTAATATATAATTAATAATGCTACCTTCTACTACTAGCAAATAGGTAAATACATTTTTAAAAAGTGAACAACTTTATACATTAGTTTATACCAGTTGCCTAATATCACGGAGATTTTTACATTATTTTTAGTAATTCATCTCTTATATTCCCTGGTGTTTTCATAATTGAATTACTTATAAAAAACTTTGATATAACACTAAGAATTGGTTAACTTTCATATCTTTACCTCATTCGTTCTTGGTTCAAGGTAAGGTTTTATAATCAAATTATATTTCTTTTTTTTTTTTTTTCCATTTACACTGACCATGGCCATTCTGATTCCATAAGACAGACTAACTTGATTTTTTAAAAGAGACAGACTCTTTCTCTCTCTGTTGCCCAGGCTAGAATGCAGTGGTGCTATCAACGCTCACTTCAACCTCAAACTCCTGGCCTCAGAGGATCCTCCTGCCTTGGCCTCCCAGAGCATTGGGATTATAGGCGTGAAGCACTGTGCCTGATATAACTTGGTTTTATAAATATTTTTCCCAAGTGTAATTTCTGTCATCTAATGTATAATTTCAATCAAATAGTCCCCATTTTCCTACAGCAAGAGTTTTCCTACAGCAAAAGTTACTCCAGACACTTCTGTTTTAGGTAGATACAATAGAATTTAAAAATAGATGATGTATATTTCTAGGAAGGAATAAAGAAATCAGAAAGCATTCTCACTTATTTTTTTTAAAGCAAACTTTGAATTTAAAATGGTGGTAACTAAAATTGTTACAGGACAGATTGTAGAACATATTTAAAAACCTCACAAGTTGTTGAGAAATTCAGTCATTCTTACATGCTTTCAATTCATTCATTCCTTCAATCATTTATTCAATGAATATGTATTGATTAGTACCTGGCACTTTGCACGGTCTACATGTTTCCCTCAAGAAGGTCAAAGAGCAATAGGAAATATGTATAAAACAATATGTAGACCTACATCAACTCAGTATGAGACAGTTCATCCAGTGGCTGCAGGGGTGCAGAGCAAGGAGTTTCTCATTTCACTCTCGCCCTCTGGGAACACCCTAATCTTGACAAAACTCTTCAAATAATGTCATTGTGAACCCAGAGGGACCCAAATCACTGATGATTCCTCAGAGTTGAAATCAGAGTTTCTGATTATGCATTATATTAGTCCACATTTTAAAAAGAATAGTCCTGGTTTCACTTCTGGTTATAGTAGTAATATTGCTTGGTATATAAAATTAGAAAATTATAAGTGAGTTTAAGAAGACAGTTCATTTAATACCTAGAAGGAAAAAGCACTTGTTACATTGCATTTTTTTTCTTTTCTCTAGTGTGTATACACACACACAAACTCACACTCACACACAGTCATCTGCTACATAAGACATAGGACATTTCAACACATACAACGGTGGTTCCATAAGATTATAAATACTGTAATTGTACTGTACCTTTTCTGTGTTTAGCTATGTTTAGGTGGACAAATAATTACCACAGTGTTACAACTGCCAACACCATTCACTACAGTAAGGTGCTGCACAGGTCTGTAGACTGGGAGCAATATGCTGTACCATATAGTCGAGGTGTGCAGCAAACTCTACCATCTAGGTGTGTGTAAGTATACTCTATGATGTTTGCACAATGATACAAGCACCCAACAATGCATTTCTCAGAATGTGTCCCCATCGTTACGTGAGGCATCACCCTCTTTCTCTCTATTTATATATATATATATAAAAAATAGATAAATATCTAGATACATGTAATATTTTTAGATATATAAATATCTAACTATAAAAATATAGTTTTGGGTTATTTTTTCGTAATTGAGACTATGGTGTTAAGTAAGTTTCTTTTCAACACATCCTTTAAATGAATCTATGAACTAGTGTTTACATGATTTGAGGCTTGGAGAAAGCAATTCTACCTTGAAGCAAATCCTGGGAGATACTATCCAAAAGGACATAGAAGAAGCACTTTCTATTATGTAACCAGGGAATATCCATTTCCAGGACTCAAGGGAGAAGGGATTTATTTGTTCATTTTGTGCCATTATGCTAATGTCATCATATTATGTTACTTGAGTGCTTGAGCTCAACTGCATAGTCCTTTCTTTATCATGCTCTAGGGAAGGAAGTTCATCGTAATGCACACCAGCTCCATCCTGATCAGACTTTTTCTCGACCCTGACTCTGGGAACATAAATTCTTTTGAGTTTAGATGTGATGCAGAGCGTTAAGTTTTGATGCAACAGTTATAGTCAGTGCATAGTTATAGCCAAATTTCACTGTTCTAGGAATATCATGCAATACTATCACAACCTCTGAGCACTGAATATTATTTGAAGAAGCAGGTTTTTCCAAAGCTAAATGGAGTTTCTTGAACAGAACTTTAGTTAGGGAATTATCTTAGTGATGATGAGGGGAAAGACAAATAAATGGTTTCCTGGTGATATGGGTTTGGCCCTGTGTCCCCACCCAAATCTCATGTCGAATTGTAATCCTAACTTGTCAAGGGAGGGGCTTGGTGGGAGGTGACTGGATCTTGGGGGCAAATTTTCCCCTTGCTGTTCTCATGATAGTGAGTAAGTTCTCATAAGATCTAATGTTTTAACATGTGTGGCACTTCCCCCTTGGCTGTCTCTCTCTCTCTCTCTCTCTTTCTCGCTCTCTCTCCTGCTCCACTATAGTAGGGCATGTTTTCTTCCCCTTCACCTTCCACCATGATTGTAAGCTTCCTGAGGCCTCCCAGCCATGCTTCTGTACAGCCTGCAGAACTGAGTCAGTTAAACCTCTTTTCTTCATAAATTACCCATTATCAGGTAGTTCTTTATAGCAGTGTGAGAACGAACTAATAAACTTGGGCTGATACCAAGTAGGATCAAGAATTACCAATTATATAAAAGCAAATTTCCTGCAATAGGAAGTATTGCCTAATGAGATCAGCTTGCAACACAAGGCTTCCTGTGATGAGATCCAGTAGTTCAGGAGATAAAGCTGATTCTAGGCAGACAGCTGTCTAATAGAGAAAGGACTAGTCTGCTTCTGTGGAAGATGATTTGACAAATAGCATTACTTTTTTATCAGAGCATAAATCTGAAACATTGTGCATCGTATACACTAGCTAACACTCTCATTCCCCAGTGGTTGGTTGGCCAGTCAGGGACAACTGCTGACCTGCTCTGCCTCTGCAACCTAGAAGGCATTTTACTTGGAAGCCCAACCCCAGGCAATCCATAACCCACAAAACATTACTTTCTGGCAAAGTTCTCAATCTGGTTTGCATGACTTTGTAAGAGTAGCTTTAAAACTCAGTCCTCTGATGCACTTTTCTGGCTGCCAATTACTATTGCAGTTAATTAACAGCTCTTCCTTCAAAGCAAAATTCAAGAATGGTGAAATAGCAGCTTTGTCATCACAGTCACCACCTGACTTTTCTTCTTTTACCCATTTGTTTTATTATTATTATTATACTTTATGTTCTAGGGTACATGTGCACAATGTGCAGGTTTGTTGCATATGTATACATGTGCCATGTTGGTGTGCTGCACCCATTAACTCGTCATTTACATTAGGTATATCTCCTAATGCTATCCCTCCCCCGCCCTCCCCACAACAGGTCCCGGTGTGTGATGTTCCCCTTCCTGTGTCTAAGTGATCTCATTGTTCAGTTCCTACCTATGAGTGAGAACATGCAGTGTTTGATTTTCTGTTCTTCCAATAGTTTGCTCAGAATGATGGTTTCCAGCTGCATCCATGTCCCTACAAAGGACACAAACTCATCCTTTTCTATGGCTGCATAGTATTCCATGGTGTATATGCGCCACATTTTCTTAATCCAGTCTGTCATTGATGGACATTTGGGTTGGTTCCAAGTCTTTGCTATTGCGAATAGTGCCACAATAAACATACGTGTGCATGTGTCTTTATAGCAGCATGATTTATAATCCTTTGGGTATATACCCAGTAATGGGATGGCTGGGTCAAATGGTATTTCTAGTTCTAGATCCTTGAGGAATTGCCACACTGTCTTCCACATGGCTGAACTAGTTTACAGTCCCACCAACAGTGTAAAAGTGTTCCTATTTCTCCACATCCTCTCCAGCACCTGTTGTTTCCTGACTTTTTAATGATCACCTTTCTAACTGGTGTGAGATGGTATCTCATTGTGGTTTTGATTTGCATTTCTCTGATGGCCAGTGATGATGACCATTTAAAACCCTAGAAGAAAACCTAGGCAATACCATTCAGGACATAGGCATGGGCAAGGATTTCATGTCTAAAACCCCAAAAGCAATGGCAACAAAAGCCAAAATTGACAAATGGGATCTAATTAAACTAAAGAGCTTCTGCACAGCAAAAGAAACTACCATCAGAGTGAACAGGCAACCTACAGAGTGGGAGAAAATTTTTACAATCTACACATGTGACAAAGGGTTAATATCCAGAACCTACAAAGAGCTCAAACAAATTTACAAGACAGAAAACAAACAACCCCATCAAAAAGTGGGCAAAGGATATGAACAGACACTTCTCAAAAGAAGACATTTATGCAGCCAACAGACACATGAAAAAGTGCTCTTTTACCCATTTCTAATGTGACTTAAGATACTTCTATCAGAAGAAAAGATTATGAAGGCATCTATCTATCCATGAGACAAATTTATCACAATAATGAAGATATAAATAACTTTGTTCCTAACAACCTGAAAGAAAATTCTTATTAAAATAATACCTTTTCTGTAGTCTCAATAGCACTTCCACACTTTGTATGGAACAGATGAGAGCTCCCCTTTGTGAGTCCTACTTTCACTATGAACCCATTTACAATGTACTGTTATGTGTCTATGGGTATTACCAGACTGTCAGCTTCTATCAGATCTACCAGATTGTAAACTTCTGTAATGCCAAGGTTATGTCTTATCCATTTTTATAACTCCACAAAATTAAGAATCTATGTTTTAAAAAAATTAATTTAATTATTTATATTCTAAGAGAATATATACTTTTAATACAGTCATAATGTATGAATTAGGTAATCAATAGATACTTTAAATGAATAAACATTTCAATTACCATAATCAAGCAAAAACTAGTCTATACTTTTAGGAATCTTGGATGTGGTTAACTTTGGAAGAAGGTTAGTGACATGAGAGAAAATAAGGGGTTTTGGAGAGATGGTGGTAATGTTAGGTTCCTTCACGGGAGCTACTTATATGGGTGTGTTCAGTTGAATTGTACACTGTGTGTAGTTGTCCTCATTATATTTCAATAAAGTAAAAACATATATATTCCAGGTACTACACAGAGACCTTCATAGTAGACTTGTTTCCTTGCATTAGGTTATAAAAATGATGACTTTTTTCAAAAAAAATGGTAATTTTGGTAGTGGGTAGAGAGGGAGTAGATGTGGCAAATTTTATTACAAAATTAAAGGTATATTTAATTACATAATTATATTTTACTCAGACGCTCCTCAGAGTGTCTGATATAGTACCCCAGGTGGGGAACATGGTCAACTATAGATGATTTAGATGCAAATATATACATATATCCATATAAAAACCACACATTTATGTGTGTGTATATATATACACAACATATATATAACATATATAACTTCAGAATGTTATTACAAGTTGTATCAATTGAATCAATAATTACATATGTAACCTATCTATTTTGAGTGAAATATTGGAGTCATAAGATTATGTAATTAAGTCAAATAGGTCAAGGGAACTTTTAAAAAATACTTTAAACTGACTCCCTTTTGAGGGTGTATTTATTCATTTATTTGATAAAATTTTTTTTGAGATGGTGTCTCACTCTGTTGCCCAGGCTGGAGTGCAGTGGCGTGATCTCGGCTCACTGCAACCTCCGCCTCCTGGGTTCAAGCAATTCTCCTGCCTCAGCCTCCTGCATAGCTGGGATTACAGGTGAGCACCACCATGTCTGGCTAATTTGTTGTTGCTGTTGTTGTATTTTTTGTAGAGACGGGGTTTCACCATATTGGCCAGGCTGTTTTGAATTCCTGACCTCAAGTGATCCACCCACCTCAGCTTCCCAAAGTGCTAGGATTACAGGCATGAGCCACTGTGCCCAGCATTATTCAACAAATATTTATTACACCATGCTGGGAGATAATGATACAAAGATAAATACAATATGGATCCCTTCCCAAGAATTCTAGTCAACTAGAGAAGACGGATGCATAAATACATAATCTCAGTGGAAAATAATAGGTCCAGTAAAGGAAGCCTGTCCAAGGTAAAATTGTAGTGTAAAGAAAGACATTTCTCTAAAAGCAATGGGAAAGTTGAGTAGAAAATGAACCTCCTACACCAGCTGTTGAAATTTGAGTAGGAGAAAATCAGATGAATTAAAGGTTTGGGGAGAAAAAAAAAGGTGTCATTTTAGGCAAAGCTAAAAGTAAGTGCAAGACCTGAAGTTTTGTAGTTGATTTCATCAGAAGCTACTGGATAAATGACTAGAAAAGCCAAAGCCCTCAGCAGTGTTCAAGAGTTTGAGAAGCTATAAACTCACAACTCTTAAAGTCTCTCCCTTCTTCCCTCTCTCCCTCAGTCTGTCATTCTAGTCCTTAGCTCCATGTTACTTCTCTCCCATATCTCTTACTCCCCAAACAGAATATTCTTTGCACATAAATTATGAATGGTTAAAAAATGTTTACACATCACACCTGAGCATCTCAATGACCTAACATCCTCTCCACTTCTAGGTTAATCAAAATGGCTTTGCAATAAATCATACTCCCGAAAACTCAGTAGTAGTGGCAATTTTAATTCCTATTCCAAATCTCTTCTGTAGCTGTTTCAGTATATTCACACACTATCTAAATGATTGTCTTTTTATTCTTACCTATTAATAATCTGTATGTCAAATAATTTTGATGTCTTTGCAGCAAAAGTCACAATCTCAAAAGTCTATTAGGGCCAGGATGGTAAGGTATACAGTATTAATTGGCATAAGAAAAACAATGGAAGTTGACACTAAACTTCAGAGTAGGGGAAAAAATAGAGCAGGGAATCTAGACGACTCGAGAATACACACCACTGCTACAGTGGAAACTTTCTATTTGCTTATGTAATTTTTGCCAACTGAAAATACAGGTTATGTGTATACATATTTGGATTTTTTAAAGGGAAGCTAAAGATTCAGATCCTATGTGAAATCTCTCAATTTTCAAATGTGCTCATCAAACTAAAATTTTCAAAACCATGTTGGGTGGGTCAAATTAAACATGGCTAAGGGCCACATAAACCATCTGGCTGCTAATTTATAACCTCTGTCTTATAGCTAAATGTATTTATGTTGTCTTCTAAATAGGCGGATCCCTACTTTACTTGTTTACTATAGTCCTCCAGTTACTGAAAAATTCTACTTAAGCAGGAAATGGTATCTTAAAAGTCTTTTTATGCTTAGAGCATGTGATGAGAACTCAATAAATTACCACAGTTGAATTAAAATTAGAAAATATTTTTGTCACAATATTCTCTAATAAATCACCTTTGTTATCTTACTTTTTCAGTTGTATTTTGTATATTAGAAAAAGAAGTTTGCACAATAATGACAAAAATATAATTTTTGCTACTTTTTGATAAATTGTTTGGGAATTCCTCTCCGGCCATTAAATTTTGGCACAATTAATTCTGTTTAACAACTCATTGATTGAGGTCTTAGTTCTGGATTTAACTCCCAGATTTTCTTCTTTCTATATAACTGACCTTAGCTCTGTTTACTTTTGTTCTCTGAATCTGCCTTTCTTGATGTGCAAAACGGAGATGATAATGGTGTCTACCTCATACGGAGGTTGTAAAGAGTTTAAGTGAGATTAATCTGAGAAAAAAATACTTGGCACAATGCCTACCATGTAATTCTGACTGAGATGGTTGTTATGAACAGTTGGATTGATTATACCATCCAAAGGAAGGTCTATCTGCAAAGAAATGACGTTAAGTGAACTAATGCCTCCTTTCGTCATCAGAGATGTTCAAACTTGAGATTTATTTACATTCTATGCTTATATTTCAAGGAAATTAACTATATCAAACCTGTGCTAAAAAATAAAACAAAAAAATACAACCACAACCACAACAAAACAGATCTTGGTCCTCTGAGGAGCCAGGGCCTTAACATCTTTCAGTTTAGCCTACACATCCTTCTTCACGTAGTAATTTTGCTCATAACACTGGCATTGCTTATTTTCCACTGAAGCTGAACAGAAATAGACCCCAGGGTTTCAATGAAATCTCAGAATGACACCTCCTCATCCAGCCCTCTGACTCCATTGGGTGGCATTACAAATGACTACATTTTCCCCTCCTCTGGAGAAGGAAAGATGAGAAAGTTCCATCTTCTTGGCTTTGCGTTTGTCTTCACAGCACCACACCTTTTCATATGATTTTTTTTAGAATGCAATGTGAGAGTGAAGCCAACAGAGAAAAGTTCCAACAAATGGAATTGCCATAGCAACACTCTACATTTCTCATCAAGTTTGGTCTTGTGTGGATCATCACATTAAAGCTTGTTTTTCAGCTTGGCGAAAGCCATGGCTGTAATCTTCAGTGAGAAAATCTCTTTGTCCTATCCAGAAGTTAAAAATAGAAGAGAATAATTTGAATTATTTTATGAACATAAAAATATGGCATTGCAGCTCCTCCACAAATTGAATTAACTTGTAAAATGCTGACATTTGAGACCACTTTATTTTCCCGCTTACGGTTTCAAATTGGATTCAGCACTTGTCATTATGACTTACTATTTGTTGAGAGCTGACCAAGTACTCAATTCTAAGCAAAACAGTGGGTACAGTACTTGTCTCCTTCTAATGGAAAAGGTACAGAATCATAACATTGAAAAGACAGTGGACAAAGGTTTTGTGTGAAAGAAAGTGTGTGTATGAGCGTGTGATTTTACTTGTTTTTGGTAAGTAGAAAATTAGTCCACCTTAGGTTTTCCCTGGTCAATAACGCACTATATTTTAAAAACTTTACATTTGAAAAGGTTTCTTTGTGGTGAATTAAAATGTTTTTTAAAACAAGAAGTCTCACAAAAATAACAATATATAGTAAAGGGGTTTTTAAACAATGTTCTTCTAGGATTGCAAATTAGTCTTTGTTTGGAAGTCTGCTTTTTCTCTTCAAATGTCTGATGAAAAGCAGGACTTCTGAAATGAAGGAAATATGAATATTAGGAAAGTTTTTTCAAAGTGTACTCTATAGTAGCTAGCACAAAATTCAGATGCATTCTGAGTCCAAATGAATACTTAAATTTACTATCACATAGTCTGAATTTACCCCAATAAGTTGTCTGTCACGTGAACATTTTGCATGTTGCTATTTTAAGTAATACATGATAATACAATTATAAATAAAAATACTTAAAATATGCTTCACCATTTTTCCTAGCAATGGGATATTATACATTGATCATTATTAACAAAGAATATAAACTTGAATTACAAATATTACATCAAAAACTATGTGGTCATAGACGGTACCTAGAATTTACAGAATTAGTGAAAAATAAAAATGATGAACCTATAGACATACAAGATTAAGTTGGTTGATGCAGCATTTTAAATAAAAAAGATCAAAAAACTACTTATCTGTTAGCACCTAAAAACATATGTATAAAAGTTGATCATTTTCAAAAGCAGATACCCATGGAATTCATTTATTGTTAGCAATACTCTAGTCACTTTGATTTGTTTTATACAATTAAAAAGAGAGCAATTATTATTAAATTTTAAATGAAACTCTGGCCCTGAAACAGACATAGTCATGCAATTGGCATATTTTCACAGCCTTTGGCAAGGATACATGAAATTTTATTCATGGATATTAATTCTCCTTTTTTAAACCACTGGCCACGCCCCCCCACCTTCTCTGTTATTTCATGTTGGTGTTTATTTCACTGCCATAAGCAGTGATGCATGGAAATTAAACTATAGATGTTATCATTTTCCTGCTTTGGCCTCAGTGCATAAAATGTTTACTTGTACATTGTTAAGAGGTAAAAATTGCATCACTTCATCACAGGTTTATCATCAAGTGACCTCCCTCTTATGGTGATTAAATATCATGAGAGTTTGGCATAAAGATATCAATCAGCGGGGGACGACTTACAGGAACTGGTGCCAGGGAAGATGGCTGTGTAAGACTGACAGCTGTGAAATAACCTACGATCTTAAGGAAAAGTCAGCATTATATGTTATAACCTAACTATCACTTGAAAGCTAAGGTTCTGTGACACAAAGACTAGAAATTCAATTGTTTTCAAATGACACATTGGATTATGATATTTTTGTCGGCAATTACTTTGTCACAAAATCGTTTCTTCTTCTTCTTTTTTTTTCTTTATTTTTTTCCCCTGTCGAGTTGTGGAGATAGTGATGGGGACTCTGGCTTTTCCCAAAATAACCTTTAATTATAGTTTTTGATCTTGACATTCTCGAAAAATGCCCTACTGGCTAGTATTCTGTAAGTACCATCTGTAAGTTTTGATCATAAACTAACTGGCCCTAGAATCTCCCTGGCAAAAAGCATTGCGAGTCATTTTGGGAAAAGTCAAGCATAGTCAATTTTCACAGTCTTGAAACTTGAAATGATTTCTTCCAGCTTTCATGAAGAAAAAAAAATTCTGGCATGAAATTCTGTGTTAGAATTTTCAAACAAAAATAGAGAAGAAAGCTGGAATATAGCAAAAAAATATATATGCAGTGGAAATTTGAATATACTAGAAACTGCATTTGTTAAGAAAATGAGAATTTGTGACTATATTGTTACAGTTACACCTAATTATATATCCCTAAAATGTGAGGAAGTTATGAAGAACGTGAAGAATGTATGCATTTCTGAAGAATGCATCTAAGAATGAAGGAAAAATAAAGAAAATATATAGTACCATATATTATAATAATGTAATAATATATACCAGTACTTATGAAGGAAGTTTTGTAAAGCATCTTTGAATTAACCAGTGCCTTAACAAGCAGCTAAAAATGGCTTTAACTAGGAGAATATCATATTTATGCTGCTCTCTAACAGGTAATGCTAGACACTGCTAATCTGCCGCAATATGGCCAGTGCTTTGTGTTGTTAGAAATAATAGCACTGCACATTCACCACGATAGTGAGACATTTAAGAGGCTGTGCCTTCTTTGAACAATCTCAGTGATTCTGACAGAAGTATTCCTTGGGAAGATGAGGTGGTTTCTGCCATAAGCAGGATTTTAGAAAAACTACTGCCTACATTAATCTGTTTTATTTGCCTTTGTTGTTCATGCTGTTAACTATAGCTTCCTTGAAGTATGGAGACCGTTATAAGGTATTCTTTAAATACCAAAATTTTTCTTCTTTTTAATATTTTATGAAAACATATCCCCGAAGAATCCCGGTGTTTTGTATCTGTGCCAGTACAGAGAATAACGCATGTTTATACTTTCCTAGAGGGTCAAGAATCTCTATGGAAAAGTCTTATATGGAAGATGTATCTATAGTACACTGGAATCATAGAATTAGCATGGCCTGAATTTTGATAAAAGCCCAACCTTATATGTACCAGAAAATTCATATCAATGTTTACTATAAGCAAATAAAGCTATTTTAAGAGAAGTAGTTTGTGGTTCAGATTGTCTTTTAATCTCAGTTTCCTAGTGACTCTAATCTATCTTTCTGGAAATGAAAACAGAGTGTTGTCATTATAGCCGCAGCTTCCAATGTGAATTTTATTTCTGGTACCACTAAGCTTGCTAATTTAAAGTTATAAAAATACACATATTTGCTCACTCATCCTCAGGCTCACTTTTTGCCTTTTTTAAAGAATATAAACACATATCAACAGGAAAACCTTTGCTTAATATTTAAATAACACTATGTTATACTAATGTTAATAGACGTTGTGGTAGTGTGTGGTTGTAACTTATTGAGAGAGTATAACCTGTCAGCTGCTGTGCTTGGCAGGTTCTTCATCATCATCATCATTATCATCATCAGTCACAGACAATGTTGATTAACTATCTGAGAATGTACTCTATGTATGATATCTATTTAAAATCCCACAAACAGAAGCTCCAAAAGGCTCATAACTAGTGAGAAGTGGACCCTAAATTCAAATCCAGACCTATCTATTATAATTTAGCAGCTCTGAAATAGTGCATAATAAGTTTTAAAATTCAATACATTTCGCAGCCTTCCCAAATAGTCCATTTTCAAAACTGAACACACAATCTAATATATTCTGTACCTATTATTTGATGGCTGTATCTGTTTGAACCGACTCTCTGGATATACAAGTTACCTCTTAAGAGCATCTTCACATATAACAATTTTCATAGTTTTCAAAGCTTTTCCTAATGATTAGAGACAGAAGAAGAGCTCACATCACACAAGGATGCATTTTCTACCACATCAGCTCCAGCCCCATTCCCTTCCCTCTTCCTCATTCTTACCTCTTTCCTGAGACACTGAAAGTTCTCACCCCTTATTGCTGAATGAGGAATACTCTACACATCAGGGAATCTCTTTGGGGACTGAACTTTGGAGACTGTACTGAAGTCCCAAGCAGGTTTATGAAAGAAATTTTTACAGAAAATGTATTATTCTTCCTGGAGGAAATTGTGGTAAATATAATTTTCTCTATCTCTCCTGTCAAATTAACTTGAAATTATTCAAAAAGTAACAGCATTGTACTTACTGAGAGTATGCAGAGAACCCATGTATTCTTTTCTCAAAACTCATGTATTTTTAAGCCATGGTGGCTAAGAAATTCTTTCCACATAATCTGATTAAAGGCTTACCACGTACACAGTTTTCTGTTAAGGGTAGCTGAAGAAAGCAAGAGAATGTAAAGATTAAAGAAGCAGTGCTTGTGAGAGGTTAACTGTGCATTGAAAATGGCTAGTGACTGAAGACTTAGGAATGCACCACATAGTCAGGTAGAGAATAATAGAGAGGTTGATCATTTGCTATTTTTACCCCTTGGTTGTTGTTTTTTTTGTTTGTTTGTTTTTGTTTTTGTTTTTTGTTTTTTGTTTTCGAGACAAGATCTCGCTCTGTTGTCCAGGCTGGAGTGCAGTGGCGCAATCTCGACCCACTGCAGCCTCTGCCTCTTGGGTTCAAAGGAGTCTTCTGCCTCAGCCTCCCGAGTAGCTGGGATTACAGGCACCCGCCACCACGCCCAGTAAATTTTTGTATTTTTAGTAGAGATGGGGTTTCATCGTGTTGACCAGGTTAGTCTCGAACTCCTGACCTCAAGTGATCTGCCGGCCTCAGCCTCCTAAAGTGCTGGGATTACAGGCGTGAGCTACCACTCCCGGCCTACCCCTTGGTTTTGATACAGAAGTGCAATGAAGGATTAGAGAAGCAGTCTTCCCGAATAATTCCACAAGTGTCTTAGAATGTAAAAGATGGGATTCTATGAGGGTCTGGAGAAAGACTGAATGGTGGGGAAGATGAAAAAAAAATCTTGAAATTTGGTTCCAGTTTCTAGTCCGCATTGAAGCCCTTTTTCTAAAAGCATATCTGAAATAGAAGTGTAAAAGGAAAAAAGCTCAATTAGTACAAGATTCATTCCAAGCTGAGCTAGAAGGGAAAGAACAGAAAGCTAAGAGCATCCCGTATCTCAAATAGTCCTGAAAAGTGTACTCAATTTTGGCCACAGACGAGGAATCAAGCACATCTGTAATTTCCCATTGTTGTGAATGTCTTAAGCTTATCCAACCAAATGATCAAAGAATATAGAAAAATCATACCAGTTTAGCAGAGTCTGAAAAGTCTACCTCTGATTTGGAAAGCAGCACAGCGTTGTCAGGGGAAATTCATTATTATTAGATTTAAACATTGCACGTGATCATTATATCAAAAGACAAGGCATTTGGTAACACTATAAATCTTACGAAATGCTTGTTGTGAGCAGATTCTTTGTGGAAACAAGTGAAGAGACAAAGTCATGGCAGAGTACCAGAGACAGAACAGAGGTGTCTAGGTAGGTGGAGAGGAAGCATAAATTCAGTTGCCTACATTACTGACAAAAGGACTGCTTTGGCATAATTTAAGAGCATATCTTACTATTGCTTTCTTTGGTTCAATCATGAAGGAAAAGTGTATCATCATATCAATTAAAATAATTCTGCCAATTTTTCTCTGAATTCTTTCACAGCAACTGCCCTAGCAATTACTTCCTCTCTTCTTTATATCTCAAATTTCTACGGGTTTTACTTCTGCTAGCTACGAATATGGTCTGGAGAATTTTTCTTCTGTCATCCTACTTTATCAAGCTACTTTCCTCCCATTGCCATCTCTCTTCCTTTCATTAACACTATACTTTCCAAATAAGGATTTACTGCTTTCTCTACTACAGTACCCATCCATCCCTTTGCAATTTTTTGACTCTTGTATACCAATGATTTTTTTAAATGGTAATACTACCCTGGTATTTGCCAAGTTTAATGGCCTTTTTATGAAATCAATGTTAACTGAAATATACTTTACAAACAATAGAATTCTCCAATTATAGGTATGCAATTTCTGCATTTTAACAAATGTATACAATTGTTTAACCCCCACCCGAATCACAATATAGAACACTCTCATCACCCCCCAAAAATTCCTGGTTCCTGTACTCCTTTTTATTTTTAATTAGTAAAATTCCTAAGACTACTTTGAATAACAGCAACAGTAACCTGTTTTTTTGTTTTTTGTTTTTTGTTTTTTGTTTTTTGAGATGGAGTCTTGCTCTGTCGCCCAGGCTGGAGTGCAGTGGCGTGATCTTGGCTCACTGCAACCTCTGCCTCCCAGATTCAAGCTGTTCTCCTGCCTCAGCCTCCCAAGTAGCTGGGACTACAGGCGTGTGCCACCACGACTGGCTAATTTTGTATTTTTAGTAGAGATGGGGTTTCAACATGCTGGCCAAGCTGGTCTCGAACTCCTGACCTCAGGTGGTGTGTCCGCCTCATCATTTCCTTCTTATTTTGTTAATATTTTCCTTCTAATTACAAGTAATTTCCTCAAATAGTAAGAACGATGCACTTTATTTCATTTACACCCTCCACAACATTACCCAGGGCTGGTCACAAAATTAAAATAATCATTATAATGACAATAATAATATAATACTACTACTAACATTTACTGAGGGCTTGTCATTGCTGGCAATGTGTCAAGTGCTTTAAATGGATTAAATCACCAAAATCATTGGAACAACTGCGTGAGATAGGTGCGATTATTGTTCCATTTTACAGATGAGAAATGTAACCTTCAGAAGGGCAACTCTACAGCAATTAAGTGACTGTGACAGAAGACAGATCTGAGCAGTTTAACTGGATAATAAAATTGTGCTTTGTGTCAGTTATTTCTTGATTATCATTATAGTAAAAACAAACATATGCATTTGTATTTATTTCCATCCATTTTCATATCGATGAATTTCATACTCAGAATTTAACTTTTGAAGAAAGGCTGTATTGGAGGAGTGGGAAGACAAGACAGAGAAAGCTCTTTAGGGTTTCCGTCCCTAAAACCTCAGCTCTTTTAAAAATAGAGTATCACTTCTCCCTCTTTCCTAGGTGCCTTTTGAGAAACAATTTAATTATTGGACTACAACATCCAAAGTGTCTCAGAAAACAAAAGTGCCTTAAAAGTGTGATAATGTTAACTTCACCTAATAAAGCAACCTGAAATAATTACTGCTAAAATATGTACTTGATAATTTCTGCTTATACTAGATTCAAAACCCCTTTAAGCATTTCTGCTATATAAGAGGTATATCTTTTTTGTTTAAATAACTACAGTAATATCAGATTCTTTTAAGAAAATCCTTCTCAAAATTTTTTTTAATTTAACTGACTGTAGAACAAGGCTTGGGTAATAATTAGATTAACTGTGCAAAATGGCATTTTGGCCTTCTCTATTTAAAAAAAAAGGAAAACTTATTTCAAAATCCAATAATGCCTCCAGCCTACACATTTGAATTCTATGTTGTTTCAATGACTATATAAACCATTAACATAGAAAATGTATTTTTAGAGAAATCAGCAACTTTATATACCTAATATGGGTACAGTCTGAATTGTCTTTGACACAGAGATAGACCAAATGACTTGGTATGTTTTAGAAAAGAACAAGAGGTAGATGATCAACCGTATGTAGATAAATACTAAATATATGTTGATATATTTCAGGTTATAATGGTACCCTCCATCCTTTCCCTCCTTCATTTGGCCACTGAGGGAAACATAATAACTGCTGATAATGAAAGTCTTACCCATGGTGAAAAATCCTATCTTGACTGTACATTGGGGACTAGCTTTTATATTGCTTTGATAACTCTAAACTTTTAAACTGCTATTTCTAGGGCAAATTCGGCCCTCCAAAACTTAATTGGGCAGAATCCTAAGTTGACTCAGAGGGAATAAAATGCTCTCAGAGTAAACCACTCACCCATTAATTTTTCCAGGGCATCAAGGTATCATTTAGTACCTGGAAAGAGGTAATTTACCTCATGGTATTTCGTAGGAGCTACTGACTGAGCAGTTTACTCCTAGGGAGACTGTAACTCACCCTGGTTCACTATAGAAACAGCCTCCTATCATAATTAGGATTATTATCCTCTGTTTACTCCCTTTCTCTGCCTGAGTCTCTCAGTAACAGCTGGGGGCCTCATATATAAACAACCTGTGGTATAAAATGCCCATGATATACACAGTATGAAAACATAGGAACATGGTTTATCCTCGGGCATATTATTATTTTATTATTGTTTTATATGCATTCAGTGCATTTTCTCCAGAGAGCGGAAGGCATTTCATTAACTTTAAGTAACCAGTAGGTATAAATCTATGCCACTATAAGTTATAGTTATTTAATAGTAATAAAACAACTTGAGGGTGAATAATTGGCATTATTTATTTATAATTAGCACATGAGAAGGAAAGGACGTTTCAATAATCATAGAAAAATGCTAGTGTAAATTTTTCCCCTTATTTTGTTTTTTACTATGGAATTAATAAGTTTATGAGTTCAAGACTTTCATTGCCTAGAGTACAACAGTCTGCTGGTAAAGTATACTCAATAAATATTATTGATTGACCACTGAAATTACATTTTAATTGTAGAAAATTATGTAAACTGTGTTGAAACCAACCTCAATTGCTAGAGCCTAGTTATTTATAGATTTCCAAGCTTAGGAGCACAGCCTTTTCTTGAATATTTTGACAGATTTGCTTGGACCCTCATTTTACTAGTAGAAACCCATTGCCACCCACTGCACCCATAAATAATTCTTAGATTCCTAAGGGGCTTGTTCTTGTGCATTACATCTTCCTCTAATTTCTTGCTTCTGGTGAATTTTCAATTTCAGATAGGTCTTAGTTTCTGAGATTAATGAATCATTTTCCAGGTGCATTGACTCTACCCCTTGCTAGATACAACTCTTACTGTTACTGAATCAAACTTGTTCTGCTTGCTATAGGACAGTCCGTAAGTCCAGAGGCACGGAGCTAGAGAAAGGAAGGTGACTTTACTTCTGACAGCCAGCAAACCAAGAAGATGGTGGACTAGTATCCTAAAGAATTATCTTAAGTCAATACAAATTTCAGACTCTTTTTATGTTAATGGCATGGGGAAGAAGAGGGGTTTGATATCAAGATGTGACTGATGACCACAGACATCTGGGTGGTCTATGGAGATTGGGGATTTCTTTGTCCTCGGTCAGGTCACAATTCTCTTATACATCTTCAATGAAACATAGTTAGTTGTTACACAATTCCCCTTTAATCACAGAGTTGGTTTCAAAAACAACATGAGTGCTGTTTTTGCTTATTATCTCAGTGGTCTAAAATTATCCTAGCCTATGTGCAGGAATGGCTAAAGACCCCTTTATGAAATGGGCTTCATTATGTTCATCCTTTTGCTGTTTCATTGTTACACTATGCCTTTATTCCTTCCTTCCAATCCTCCAAAATTATAATCAAAGAACACTCCAGATTTCACGAAGTTTGGGCCATGCTGGGTGTGGATAGGGACAGCAAAAAAGCACTGTTCAGGTGAAGTGTAAAATCTTGATCAGCTGTAACGGTATCTCCACTGGAAATTTCTAACAGACCACGTCCATCCTCACCTGGCCCAGGTTCTAGGCATTAGATTACTGCCATTTTCCCAAGTATCTCTTTATCTCTGGGCTCTTCTTTTTCCTACTTTTTAGCCAACTTACATCCACTGAATTTCTATTTATTTCTTGAATATAACAATTTAAGTCTTGTTTGTTTAAACTCTCTAAGCTAGGACCAAGGAAATGTATCTTGTATAAATAAGTATATACAGTAGGTAAAATTTTTTGCCCTCTCCTCTTCCCATCCCAATCAGAGAAACATTTTTATCTAAGAAGAATTCAGCTTTTCTTCTGTAAATTGTGTCCCAGATGGCATGGGACAGTCGTGGTTTATGTCTGTTGTCCATGAGTAATTATTCATAGCACCTTTTCTGTCCCAAAAGTTCTCCAGTTGGGATGATAGTGTTTTACCACCCACATAGCAAATATTTTCTTATAATCTTTTAAGGGAAAAGTCTTTGAAGACATATAACAGTGCATATATTCATACATATTCATTCACATGTGTGTAATGGAGTAAAATGTTTAACTGATTTTACAATGCAGATGACGTGTACACCTTAAACTTAACCAATTCTAATAATGTAAAACACTCCTTTGATTGCACTGGTTACTTTGATTCCTTGGTCTTTCTTACCTCTGAAACACCCTACCTCCAACCCAAGAGCTCATTTTCAAGATGATGTTTGGGTGTTTGTAACCTCGTGATACAGGTGAAAATGTTCTTGGATAAGATGTTTGCAAGTCTTTATAGTTTTACATAGGTGGCCCCTTTCCACGTGTGCACTGGTTACCAGTCAGAATTTGTGTCTGTAATTGTTGCCTGGACTGATCTAAAGTAGTCATCTCTCTCAGCTTGGTTGAAGCCCAGTGGTCCTCCATGACTGTCTTCACCTGATTTGGGATTATTTCAGGTCATCGGTGGTTTTTTGCTGTGCAAAATTCAGCCCCTGCCTAGATTGATTGCTCTGTAACCTCACTGAAGAGCCACTACATCCCTTTTATATGTCCCCTCTGGCAAGCACTCCAGACAGATTCTCCCATACTTCTGTGCTCCTGCTATGAACACAGAAAACAAGAATGTCTCTTGAAAGTTAAAAAGCATATTTGTGTTATGTTGACTTCAAGCTGGCTGCTTCCTGGATCCCCAAGTGGGGAGTCAGGACAAGAACTCACCACTCTTCTCCCCACATTGAGTTACCAGCATCTTTTTGTCCCTCTTTGTTCTCTTTCTCCCAACCCCTCCCTCACCAATACATTCACTTTGAACTGAAGTCCTTGGAGAGAATTAGGAATCATACACCTGACCATTCCCTTCTCTTATTACTACTTAAGATAGAAAGTTCCTTGTTCTTGCTGCCTCAGGTGGTATTGGCATCTTCCCTACATATTGGGAGAAGTTCTCCAGGTGTAAACTGTGATTTTTTTTTTTTTTTTTTTTGGAGACAGGGTTCTCCCTCTGTTGCCCAGACTGAAGTACAATGGTATGATCTCAGCTCACTGCAACCTCCACCTCCCGGGTTCAAGCAATTCTCGTGCCTCAGCCTCCTGAGTAGCTGAAATTACAGGTGTGTGCCACCACACCCAGCTAATTTTTATATTTTTAGTAGAGACATGGTCTCGTCATGTTGGCCAGGCTGGTCTCGAACTCCTGGCCTCAGGTGATCCACCCATCTCCTCCTCCCAAAGTGCTGGGATTACAGGTGTAAACCATTGTGCCTACCCTGTGATTTTTTTTATGACAATTAAAGAGATTTAGAAAATATTTATTTTAGAGTACTAGCCTGGCTTACAAGAAAATTGACTTGTTACATAATCTATTTTGAATATCAGAAGTGAATTCATTTTTTTCTTTGCATTCTTTAAATTGCACTTCAAGCCAGGCGCGGGGGCTCACGCCTGTAATCCTAGCACTTTGTGAGGCCAAGGCGAGCAGATCACGAGGTCAGGAGATCAGGACCATCCTGGCTAACACGGTGAAACCCCATCTCTACTAAACAAACAAAGCATTAGCCGGGTGTGGTGGCGGGCACCTGTAGTCCCAGGTACTCGGGAGGCTGAGGCAGGAAAATGGCCTGAACCCAGGAGGCGGAGCTTGCAGTGAGCAGACATGGTGCCACTGCACTCCAGCCTAGGCGACAGAGCGACACTCTGTCTCAAAATAAATAAATAAATAAAATAATAATAATAATAATAATAATAATAATAGCATTTCTAGTTTTCCCCACCTCTACCACATCATCTCCCACACCTCCATCTCCTGCATAGACAGATGAGCCTTAAGAACAACAATTGCTATATGCTGAAGCTCAGATGTTAATCAGGTAATCCTAATCTTAAAAGTCTATCCATTTTTTTCTCCTAGATTTGAGAAAATAAAAGGCACAGGAAATCCTGGCCTGAATGTTCATCAGAACTTCTTGTGTCTTGCTTCCAAAATTTTAGAAGCACTTTTGAGCAGACGGCTTATAAAACATGGCTACTTTCTAGATTCAGCTGTCAACCACAGAATTTTCTACCACTGAGGACAGTATCAGTTCCTAAAATCACAGAAGTGATGGTGTCTAATTGCCCAGAGAAAGAATGAAAAGTTAATGTGGGTTTTGGATTTTGTGTGTGTGTGTGGCCAAATCAGCAGTTGTTCATAACATAAAAGTTTCATGATGTAACATGTGGTACTACTTTTTTTTAACTATTGAATTATTATTTTATTACTCTTATAAAAATTTGCACATAGAGTTTTATAGCGACTTTATGGAAATATACCTTTTTTGGTATAAAACTATATTCAGAAAACATTCTTCAGTTGATTAGAACAAATTCTCATAAATCTTCTGATTCCATTTATGACTTTCCCATATGAAAGAGCCAAAAAAGAGAATGTCTGCTCTACTAAAATTCTCTGGCACATCCTCTCAGTACTCAGTGGAAGATGGATGTGATCCTTCTGCAGCAGATGATGAACAATAATTATAAGTAAATGGTAGTGTATTTTAGAGGACACACATTCAGGAAATATTTGAAATAAGAAGTAGGGAAAGGAGGGACTTCTGAACAAATAAAAAATGATCTAGAAAGCAAACCTTCAATCCAACACGGTAATTTTTATACAGGAAAACTAAAAAATGGGGCCGTTGAGGTTTTTTAAAATACAAGAGGGAGCAAGGAATAACAACAGTCTCATGCCAGTGCGGTTGTATCTTGAATGAAAAAAAAAGCAATTGTGATAAATAAATTATTAGTTAAAGATATAAAACAATAATAGGGTCAGCTGTAGAACATGTTAAAATTCAGAAATCTATGGAATGATCCTTTACATGTATTCTGCTTCTGTTGAGTTCAGATCAAAATCTACAACCTTCATTAAATTAATGCCTTATTTTTAAAATATTCTCCATGGTGCCTGAATAAGACAGAGGAATAAGTCTAAATTGGGTCCTTATGCCATACATATTTATTTCATTAAAGTAGGAGAATCTGAAGTAAAATTTAAATTACAAATATGGAGGTGGCTTTAGATTTTCTTTTTGGTTCTGTCTTTTTTTCTTTTTTTTTTTGTTTTACTGATAATTCAATCAAATGCAAACTATTGATATGAATAAAATATATTGAAGGTATGTTTGTGCTCATCCAGTTGCTCATTCATTCAAAACAATGTGCCTATTCTCGTTTAGAGAATACAGTGAATGGTGTCTTTTCACCTGTAATATTCTGAATTTACATGAAGGACACATGAATTTTGAGATTTCAGCATGCACAGGGATAATTTCCCTCAGAATCAAAGATTAGGCTCTAAGGAGAGAGTATCTTTACTCGTCCATCACATTGAGTGACCACCATAGGTCAGGCCTTATTGGGCAATGAACATGTAATGACAAGTAAGGAGACAGTCCCTGCCAACAAAGGCTTACTATAGGAAGGTCAGGAATGGCTTCTCAAAGACAGCAACAGTCAAGGACACCAATAATAGAAAGTATATTATTAATCAGTCCATTTTAGCTAAATTCTGATGTAGTATTAAAAACATTTTGAAAGATAATTCAGGGCCAGTTCAAGGGTAGGATGAGATTTACAATCAAAGAGTAAAAGTTTACCCTTTATCCAGCTGACTGCAAAAGGCTATTTAAAATTCTGAGACAAGGAAACAAAATGCTGAAAGATGTACTGCCTTCAGGAAAGCAGATGAGTCAAGTGGTGAACCAAAGATGTAACAAAGAGGTAAGCAAGTAGAGGCCGTGTGCAGAGGACGGTTTGTAGATTCAATGTGGAAAAGGATAAAGAGATGTTAAGGGGCTATGGACTTGACAGGTACGTGTTTCATTATTTTTATTATTTTTTATTTTTTTCCATCATGAATGTCATCCAAGCTCTTATGTTAGGCAAACCAGAAAGTCAGTGGATATTGAGCAAATATAAAAGGATAACTGATGGGACGTGTTCCATAGGCAATGGAAGAAGTATCAGATGCAGGATACTAGTGGCAGAATTTGTCTTGGAAAAAAATAATTGTTCTTTTCTGAGAAGGAAAAGATGGTTTCAAGTGATAAAACAGCAAAACACTTCAGTCACATATAATTTCTCACTATTCCTACATGGGTCATGCTTTTCATGCATCTGTGTACATTTACACAGGTTGTTTCGTCTGCTTAGGATTTTTTTCACTATTTTTTCCACTTAAATGTGACTTCCATAAAAATCTTCACTGAACCCCATCCCTGCTTAAGTCCTAGGCAATTTTTTTTCACTATTCTATGCTCCCACAATACATTTTGTGTGCTAAAATTATAGCCATCATTTGTTCACTCAGTTATTTAAAATATTTTATTTATTTATTTTTTAAACACAATCGTTTCTTTAAAAAAAATTTTGCGTGTGTGAGATGAAGTTCCACTCTGTCACCCAGGGTGGAGTGCAGTGGCACAATCTCAGCTCACTGCAACCTCTGCCTCTTTGGTTCAAGCGATTCTCCTGCCTCAGCCTCCTGAGTAGCTGGGACTACAGGTGCATGAGATCACACCTGGCTAATTTTTGCATTTTTAGTAGACACAGGTTTTCATCATGTTGGCCATGCTGGTCTTGAACTCCTAACCTCGAGTGATCTGCCTGACTCGGCCTCCCAAAGTGCTAGGATTACACGTGTGAGCCACTGCACCCAGTCAAAAATATTTTTAAATGCCTACTATATAATAGGCACTTTTTTTAACCTGTGAAATCACAAGGGTTTATAAGATGTGCATAGTTCCTACCTTCATCAAGATTACCTTTTGATGGGGGAGAACACACTATAAACAAGAAAGCAGACAAAATATTTTCAGTTTTGATCAATGCTTTGAAGGAAACAAGCAAAGGGAAGAGATAGAAAATAATACAAATATAAGGAGTTAGAGAGTGAGGCTATTCTGACTTTGTATAGGAATGTCAGGAAGAGAATGAGTGTTTCTTTAAGTCAAACTCTAAAAGTAGAGAAATAAGTAGCCATTTGAACAGTTTTGTGGAAGAATACTGGCATGAATAGAGGCACTCCAGGCAGAGAAAACAGCATGTACATAGGCCCTGAGAATGAACACAATTTTCTATATAAAAGGAACTAACAGAACTGATAAAAGACCAGAGTGGCTATGTTACAGGACCACCAGGTTCATATTCCCCCTGTGCAGTAGCAGACCAATACACTAAGACAGCAACATTTGCAGCAGAGAAAGAGTTTAATAATTGAGGGGTGGCCAAGCAGGGAGACAGAAAGGACTCTCAAATCCATCTCCTCAAGGAGTTCTTGGATGAGGGTTTTTAAGGATATTGTGGAGAGTGAGGAGCTGGAATACTGGGGACATTGATTGGTCAGGGTAAGTGGCAATGACATCATCAGGATGTAGAAACTGCATTATTTGGTGAGTCAGTTCTTCATAGGGCCCTTCAGATGAGCTGGCATCAAAAATGTCAATTGTATATTCACATTTCTGAAAGAAATTTTCAAAGGGAATATCTGAAAGAATATTTCAAAGGGAAAACTTAATATTTCACACTGTTCAAGTTGTTATCTATAGAACAGTTAAGAGGAATTATAATCTTGTGACAGGGTCTGCATGATTCTGGGGCAACAGGCACCAAAACATTATGAAGAAGTAGATCAGAGAGCAAGCTGACCTAATAATTAATGCCTAATGTGCAGCAAGCTTGGTTTATTTTCATTTCTCCCACTTCCTTCTTCCCTGGTTAATTTTGTAAAGTTTATAGCGATGGTTTCAGTTAGACCTGTGCTGTCAATACTGTAGCAATTCACATGCATATTTAAATTTAAATCTAAGTTTAAATTTAAATTAAGTTAATATTAAATAAAATTTGAAATGCAATTCTCAGTCCTACAGGCCATGCTTCAAGTGCTTAATATCCATTTGAGGTTAGTGGCTGCTATACTGGATAGCACAAAAAGAGGACATTATTGTAATCATAGAAGTTCTACTGGGAAATTTATGGATAGTACATGGACTACAATGTAGTGAGTAATGAGCTGTGGATGCAAAGAAAGACACTGGACCCTGCAGTGTCTGGAGCATGCAGTTATTATGGAACATGGCCTTTCTGTGAGCTTCTTAATGGCAGAAATAATGCGATGTTGCCTCTGTTGTTCTAAACATAAAACACTTTTTGATAAACGAGCTAGTAAATAAATGAGCCAAAGTTGAGGTCATCGTTATACCAAATTGGCTTATACTTTTCAACTCACTTGAAAAAACTGGCCAATGTAAAAGTGAGGAAACAAACAAAAGGTATTTGAGGAGCTCCTCTGGATCTTAACTAATTAGAAGTAATCTGCTGAAAATTAGAGTGGCAGAAATGATTTCTAGAAAATAATGCATTAGAAAATGTGAGGGAGACTTAGGGAATTAAGAAACTAAATATGCTAGTTGAAATTAGATGGCTTAAATTTATCATACTCCCAATATCAAGATTTTCTACACTTCCTTTGTAGAAGAAATAAAACATTCATTTGTTTATTCATTTCTTAAACAAATATTCATTGGCCACACACTGTGGCCAATATTATAGATGCTGGTGATTCCATGTCAAATGGGATTAGCAGATGCAAATAATAATAATAACAATAACAAAAGATCATTTTAGACTTCAATTTACAATAAGGAAATCAACAGGCTGACATACTAGAGAGTAATTGGGGGGTGGGTTGAATATATTAGATCAGTTGAAGAACATAGAGACTGACTAAAAAATGAACCTGTTGTGATATTCTAGTATGTAAAGTGAGTACTATTGACACAGAGGTTGATTTGGGGTAGGAAGGCAAGTGGCAGTAATGCAGGAGATGGAGAAAAATTGAGAGTGTGAAGTCTGAAATAAGAACAAAGAAGATTTGGCAACATGAGAAACAGTACTGTTAGAAGGCAGTATAACTATGGTCAAATTAAAACTCAGAATTGAGATAATCGGAGCAATGCTAAATGATAGCAAGCCACAATTTTTTCCCCACTTTTTTTTTTTTCCTTCAGGTTTTGACTTAATCATGGCTTTCTCAGGAAAACCTCTTTTGACCTTTCTAACTAGGCCAATTCCCTCATTACATACAATCATAGCAGAATACATTTATCTTATATAGCATAGTTGTAATTTTAAGTGGTTCTGCTGATTATTTGACAAGAAGATTGATGATACGGTCTTTGGAATTGAACAAAGACGAAACCAAGTAAGTTCAATTGAAGAAGTGGAAGTTTGCAAGTAACTGTAGAGTGAAAGTTTTAGAAGAAATGACAAGGACACTGATGTAAAAAAGGATATTATAGGCTGGGCATGGTGGCTAATACCTGTAATCCTACACTTTGGGAGGCCAAGGGCAGAAAATTGCTTGAGTCCCAGAGACTGAGACAAACCTGGGCAACATAGTGAGACTCTTTGCCTGAACAAAAAAATTAAAAATTAGCTGGGCATTGTGATGCATGCCTTGTAGTCCCAGCTACTCAGGAGATTGAGGCAGAAAAATTACTTGAGCCCAGAAGTTCTAGGCTGCAGTGAGCTCTGATTATGCCACTGCACTGGGCGGCAGAGCAAGACCCTGTCTCAAAAAAAAAAAAAAAAAAAAAAAAA
>NW_012110253.1:95957-123688 GCF_000951045.1 Mandrillus leucophaeus
AAAAAAAAAAAAAAAAAAAAAAAGGATTACGTTAGTAGATGCGTCGGTCAGGGTAACTGAAATAGATGCTGCTAACGTCAACACAGGTAAAAACTGGAAAGACCTCAAAGAAACAGTGAAGGCCTTAAAGAGTGATAAATTGTTATTAGAGACTAGAGACATTGTGATCTTCTTATTCAGCGGCAAAGATTTCAGTAACATTGCAAATGGAAAATATGTTTAAGAACAGGTGGATTTCAAGAAGGCGAGTTCCAGGCATAATGTTCTAAGTGCTAACTGGCTTTTTTTAGCCATATATGGAAAGGTATGGATATAGAGACATGAACCAAAAAAAGCCCTATTCAATTTTCTAACAAGTTTCATAGAAAACATAAAGAATTTAAGACTTGCTGAGTTAAAAGATAGGATTATTTTCATCCTCACATTTTACAACCAATGGGGACAAAAGTAAAAAATGCCTTAAGGCACATATCAAATTCAGGGCATTGCCAGTAAATTGTAGCCCCACGGTAAAGTTGAGATCAGGGTGTGGCTGAGGGAACCCTTAGGTTGCAGCCAAAAGATATAAGACTTGCCTTAAAAGAATCTTAAGGGCATTGTCCTTCATTACAATGAATCTCAGATACAGTTAGAAAATAAGCAATTTCAAAGGAATTTGTGGGTGAGGCTTTTTGTTTTTGTCTGTAGTTTTTGATGGACTGAATCCCAGTGAGAGTCATAAGTAACTCATGAAATTTTTAAAAATATTGTATTGGCAGAAGCACCACCAGCTTGAACTAAAAAGGACAGATACAGTTAAAAAACAAGAGCCTTTAAAGCTCTAAACTTTTACAGGCAGAAACAGGCTAAGAAAGTTAGTCAGTGGCAAAATAGGCAATTTCTAATAAAAAATGAAGGGTGACTCAGAGTGAAGACTAGAGAATCACTCCCAGGGCACATGACTGAACCCTAATCAAGAAGTTGGTGATTTGTGTTTGTCTGGATTTCAGAACTGCAGTCAAATAGAGATATATTTCTGTCTTCCACTCCACCTTTAAAATTAAATGTTTATTGCTGCTTATCATGCTTTTTTAAAAACTGTTTTATGTTGAATGTGTATAATGTGTGTGGGGGAGAGACAGATAACTTTGGTCTTTAGTTAACAGTTCTTAAAAATCAAACAGAAAATACTGCACCTGGAACCAAATAAATAATCTCTTCAACATCAAGCTTGAGCCAATGTGGTAATGAGAGGAGATGCTACAGGTCTAAACCACCTTCGAAAAATTATGGCAGTAAGAGAAATCTAACATAGCTGACTCCATCTTGCTTCTGACCTCCAAGTTATCCTTGGTCATTCTTCCTTGTAGACCAAGCTAACTTTGGGTGTAATTTGGTTTATGGTTTAACTTAAAAGCAAGGATGATAATAGTCCCTCTCTAAAACTAAACCCCTCCTTGCTACGGGACCAAAAACTACCTTTGCAAGACTAATGAAAAGCCATACTAATAGGATTTATATGGTTTGGCTGTGTCCCCACCCAAATCTCATCTTGAATTGTAGCTCCCATAATTTCTTTGTGTTGTGAGAGGGACCCAGTGGGAGGTAATTGAGTCATGGGAGCAGTTTCCTCCATGCTGTTCGTGTGTTAGTGAATAAGTCTCACGAGATCTGATGGTTTTTATAATGGGAAACCCCTTTGGCTTGGTTCTCATTCTCTTCTCTTGTCTGCCACTATGTGAGACATGCTTTTCATGTCATGCTTCTCATGCTTTTCATGCTTCTGTCATGATTGTGAGGCCTCCCCAGCAACGTGGAACTGTGAGTCCATTGAACCTTTTTTTTTCTGTAAATTGCCCAGTCTTGGGTATGTCTTTACCAGCAGCCTGAAAATGGACTAAAATAAGGACTATTGGAGGGGTATGAACTCTGCTAAAGTGTAGGCATCATTTTTGTAATCTGTCACTTGCTCAGCAGTCATATGTCCAGGCTAGAGGTCACAAAATGGAATAATTTCTATAATCCTTTATTGCTCAGGGGTCTTGTGGTCAAAGATCACAAGATTGTGACTTCTCAATTGCCCCTATATATAACATCATTATTGTAGAACCTAAGATTGATTTTTTTTTAAGATAATTTTCAGACTCACCCCACCTGGACCCCTATGAATCGTGATTCAGCTGGTCCTGTGGTCCCATACAGAGGTTGACACAGGGCAGGAGGACCATTTTCCACACCCCTATGATTTTATTTCTAATCAATCAGCAGCACCCCTTCCCTAGCCCCCTAACCACCAATTTGGCCATAAAACCCCTAACTTCTGAGCCTTCAGTGAGACTGATTTGAGTGATAAAACTCCAGTTCCTCCATGTAGGCTGGCCTTGTGTCAATTAAAATCTTTTTCTACTGCAATGCCATAGTATCAGTAAATTCATTCTGTCTGTGTGGTAGGCAGGAAGATCCCACTGGGCGACTAAGTTTTGGGTGAGGGATGAGTAGATTTTGCATTCATAAAGGATGTGGATCATTGTCAAAAAGAAAGTAGACAGTGGTCATTTACAAAGATGTTCTGAAAATGAGCCAAACTTCTCAATATTCATAATACTATTCTGTCCTCTCCCCTAGAATCTAGGTTGGCTCAGAATTTTGACCAATAAAATGATGAAATGATTCTGTGTTATTTCCAAGGCTTGGTATTAAGAAACCTTCAGCTATACCTGGGCCTCTTGGAACACACTCTTGGATACACCCAGTGGGAATTTAACTCAACGTCCATACAGTGAGAGACTCAAGACAGATGGATATTGGGGGAACCCGGCCCCAATATTTCAATATAGGTTCTTTCTATTTTCCATAAGTGTCGGTTGGCTGAGAAATAAAGAGAAAGAGTACAAAGAGAGGAATTTTACAGCTGGGTCACCGGGGTGACATCACATATCAGTAGGACTGCGACACCCACCTGAGCCTCAAACCAGCAAGATTTTTATTAAGGGTTTCAAAAAGGGGAGGCGGTGTAGGAATAGGAAGTAGGTACAATGATCACTTGCTTCAAAGGGCAAAAAGCAGAACTACTAGTATGGTTCTAATAAAGATCACATGCTTCTGAGGGAATAGGACAAAAGGCAAAAGCAGAACTACTGATAAGTGTCTATGTTCAGCAGTGCACGTATTGTCTTGATAAACATCTTAAACAACAGAAAACAGGGTTTGAGAGCAGAGAACCGGTCTGACCACAAATTTACCAGGGTGGAGTTTTTCCCCACCCTAGTAAGCCTGAGGGTACTGCAGGAGACCAAGGCATATCTCAGTCCTTAGCTAAACCTCATAAGACAGATGCTCCCAGAGTGGCCATTTATAAACCTCCCCCCAGGAATGCATTCCTTTCCCAGGGTATTGATATTAATATTCCTTGCTAGTAAAAGAATTTAGCAATATCTCTCCTACTTGCATGTCCATTTTGTAGGCTCTCTGCAAGAAGAAAAAGATGGCTCTTTTTGCCTGACACTGCAGGCAGTCAGACCTTATGGATGTCTTCCCTTGTTCCCTAAAAATTGCTGTTATTCTGTTCTTTTTCAAGGTGCATTGATTTCATATTGTTCAAACACACATGTTTTACAATCAATTTGTACAGTTAACACAATTATCACAGTGGTCCTGAGGTGACGTACATCCTCAGCTTACGAAGATAACAGGATTAAGAGATTAAAGACAGGCATAAGAAATTATAAAAGTATTATTTGGGAACTGATAAATGTCCATGAAATCTTCATAATTTATGTTCCTCTGCCACAGCTCCAGCCAGTCCCTCCATTCGGGGTCCCTGACTTCCTGCAACACATGGAGAGAACATGGATACGTATTCCTATCAATAGCACTAGGTGAGCTTCCAGCTAGTAAACAGAATTAATTGCTTGCCGTTGAGTGAGGCTCGTTGGAAACCCAGTTCACTGGAGCTTTCAGATGTCCCCAACCCAGCTGATAACAGGTTATAACCATATCAGAAATCTCAACTCAAAACCACTAGCTGGCCCCAATCAATAAACATCACTGTGAAAGAGAATAATAAATTTTTGTTTTAAGTCATTAGAAGTCTCTAAGTTTCATGTGGTTTGTTACACATGGGGATTTAGTAAGAAATGATACAATATTTTCTATGTACATATTCTAATTTCCACTGTAGCTCATAAGCTTAAGGACATGATCTATATTGTAGATACCTTTGTATCCACAATAGTGTGTAACATGTTTTATACATTTTGTTATAATCATTCGTTATAGTATTTATTGAGTGGAAAAACAGATTATTTCTTATACTGTTAATTATCCTACAGAAACCTTACTTGATTTTTAATGAAGCAAATCAAGTTAATCCCCTTTTAGCAGATCTGCTTAATAGAAATTCTTTGTTTTCCTTCATCTGATAATGTCTTTATTTTGCCTTCATTCCTGAAGGATATTTTTACTGGACATAGAATTCTAGGATGAAAATTCTTTACTCTCAGCATTTAAAAAAATATTCCACTTTCCTCTGACCCACATGGTTGCAGATGAAAAATTCACAGTCATTAGAATCTCATGCACCTATAAGCTATGCATCAAATTTTATTTTTCTGACTGTTTTTAAAGCATTTTCCTTGGTCTGTAGTTTGAACAGTTTTATTATGATGTGTTTTAGCACAGATTTCTTTCAGCTTATCCTCTTTAGGATTTTCTGAGTTGCTCAAATGTGTAAGTTCAGGCCTTTCAACAAATTTGGGACATCTTCAGCCATTCAAATATATTTCTTTACACCACACTCTTTCTGCTCTCCTTTTCTGACTCCAGTGAGACAAATGTCAGATGTTTTAGTATTGTCTCACCAGTCCCTGAGGTTCTGTTCCTTTTTTCCCAATCATTTTACTGTCTAGAGTTCAAATTGGATAATTTTTAATTATTTATCTTCAAATTCACTGACTCCTTTGCCATTTCAATTCTGTTATTGAGTCCAACAAGTAAATTTTTAAAATTTGGTTATTGCTCTAACCTTTCACTTAAAGCTCTAAAATTGTCTGTTGGTTTTGTTTCTATCTTATCTTTTTTTGTTGAGACTTTATTTTTCCATTTGCTTAAAAGTGTTCAGTCTTATTTCTTGAGACTTAGTTCTGAAGACTTATAATGACTTTAATGTCTTTATCTTGTAATTTCAACATGTGTCCTTTCGGCATTGGCATCTGTTCTTTTGTTTTGCTTTGTTCTTCATATGCTAGTTCTTCATTTAGATGATATTCTGGACATTTTGAATACTATGTTACAGAATCTAGGTCTCATTTAAGTCTCAGGATTATGACTGATTTTTATTGTCTAGTTTTGCTTTAGTAGGCAAGAAACAAATTTAACTTCAGGATATATTTTCCAGTCCACCTACTGTGGGCTATTGTCCCACTGAAAATATTTTTCACAACTCAGTGGCTGGTCTGGAACCTGAGAAGTTGTGTAGACTATCGTTTTTAATGCCTTTGGTATGCTGTTTGGGACCAGATCCATGCAAGTGCAGCATGGAAATGTGAGTCTAGTAGTTCATACACCAGTTTAAGCAATAGCTGCCTTAGAATTCCCTTCTCCCTGCAGTCTCAGAACTTTCTGCTTGCCTGTGCTTTCATTTCATGATCCTTTAGTCAGAAGCCAGGCCTTGGGTTTTCCTGTTTTGCCGCTTCTGAAAATTGAACCTGCATCTAACACTAAGCAATAGGAGGACAGAAAGAGAATATGACTCAAAGTAAATTCATACTTTCCCTTTAGAACTATTCCTCTGGTCAAAAAAAAAAAAAAAAAAAAAAAAGGTATCCAGCCTGTAGTATTTTAGATGCTACCCAGACTCTGCCTAGTGAAAAGGATAGTAAGAGAAAAGAAAAGAAAACTGGGATTTACCCCATTCTTTTTAGACTTTAGGAGTCTTGTTTCTAGCTTCATGGTACAGAAAATGAGACCTTCTCTGTACCCACCAATGGGTACTTCTAGGTTTCAGGTTGTTTTTGAGTCTATGGGAGGAAATAATGGTGTGTCTGGAATTGGTTCCTTCCGGAGGGTTCTTGGTCTTGCTGACTTCAAGAATGAAGCCGCAGACCCTTGCAGTGAGCATTACATTTCTTAAAGATGGTGTGTCTGGAGTTTGTTCCTTCCAGTGAGTTCGTGGTCTTGCTGACTTCAGGAGTGAAGCCACAGACCTTTACAGTGAGTGTTACAGCTCATAAAGGTAGTGTGGGCCCAAATAGTGAGCAGCAGCAAGGTTTATTGTGAAGAGTGAAAGAACAAAGCTTCTACAGCGTGGAAGGGGACCTGAGTGGGTTACTGCTACTGGCTGGGGTGGCCAGCTTTTATTCCCTTATCTGGCCCTGCCCACATCCTGCTGATTGGTCCATTTTACAGAGTGCTTATTGGTCCATTTTACAGAGTGCTGATTGGTGCATTTACAATCCTTTAGCTACACACACAGTGCTGATTGGTGCATTTTACAGAGTGCTGATTGGTGTGTTTACAATCCTTTAGCTAGACACAGAGTGATGACTGGTGTATTTTTTACAGAGTGCTGATTGGTGCATTTACAATCCTTTAACTAGAGACAGAGTGCTGATTGGTGCATTTTTACAGAGTGCTGATTGATACATTCACAATCCTTTAGCTAGACACAGAGTGCTGATTGGTGCATTTTTACAGAGTGCTGATTGGTGCATTTACAATCCTTTAGCTAGACATGGAGTGCTGATTGGTGCGTTTACAATCCTTTAGCTAGACAGAAAAGTTCTCCAAGTCACCGCTCGACCCAGTAAGTCCAGTTGGCTTCACCTATCACTGGTAGAAGGGAAAAAAAGACATTAATCTCTGGTTGTGTTATAGTAGGTATCTAGTCTGGCATAAGTAGGGCAGGAGAGGACTCTCCCTAACCAGGAATGTCAGGCGACCATCAGGTGATTGTCAGACTGTTGTTAAACTGCCTCTCTAAAATAATAATTGGTCACAGCCAGCACCAGGGAAAGGCAGTCTCCCAATATATAGAAAATACCTGAAACTGGTGATCAGCAGCTTCCCAATAAGATCTCAGGAGATGGGTGAATGAGATCAAGCACATACACTAAGTGGCCAAATGGTGGAGTTTAACTGGTATATTACATTGGTCTGGTAAGGGAAGCATACATACAACTCCAGTAAACATACTGCACATGCTCACCCACCAAGTGCTAGCAGGCCACTGTGCATGTGGACAGCCCACCCTAAGGGAAGAATCACGGAGAAGGGATGCAAGACTCTGGAAGCATGCCAGCACCTAAAACCCCACGTCAAAGGGTCAAACTGAACACTTAATCTCTCAAGTCACCTGCTTGACCCTCTTCCAAGCGTACTTTGCTTCCATTTATTCCTGCTCTAAAGCTTTTTAATAAACTTTCACTCCTGCTCTAAAACTTTGAGTCTGTGTCAGGTCTCTCCTTCTGCCTTAAGCTCACTTGCTCAAATTCTTTCTCCTGAGGAGGCAAGAATTGAGGTTACTGCAGACCTGTATGGATTCACCACCCCTAGCAGTTTTGGGGTTACATCAAATTCTGGACTCCTTCACAAATCTCCCCATTGCCATTTACTTTTTAGTCTTCAGATATCTTCTCTATGCCTTCTGTTCAGAGGTTATATTTATGTCCAGTTGGAGAGCCAGGGTAGCATGCTTACTTCATCTTGCCCAGAAGTGAAATCTCTACAGAAATTATTTGAACAAATATTTACAGTAAACAGAAATAGCTTTTTATATGCTATAGCCAAGGTCTAAAACAATTCCTGTCATTAAATGAACATATAAAATATTCTTAATGTATTTTTATAATATATGACCTTTAATAAAAGCACTGTCATAATTTAATCATTTTAATATGATCTTTATATTTAAATAATCACATTTTAAATTAAGACAATCATTTTCCTGTGATACATTTCAATTTTTTAAATGTTATAGGTATTTAGATTTGTTAAATGTCAAATTTATTTTCCCTAAAGACAAATAAAAAGGTTAACCGCAGAGAAAAAGAATTAAGAAAAAGAAAGAAAAAAAATAATCACACGGTAAAAATAGTAAAATGGTAATAGGGATTAAAATGTGCAAAAATTTAGCCATTCAACATATTTGGATACAGTAATCTATTAAACATATTGCCATTTGTTTTTCTCAATACCTGGATTCCTGATTGAAAGCTTCATTTTTCACTGTGCTGTGGGCATTGTTCCATTCCTTCAAATAGAAAAATGAGCTCATATATCAGAAAACAAATTAAAATTTAAGAGAAAAAAGGCCCCACCAGGACACTGGTGAAAGCCAACCAAGAAAAAGAAATATAAGGAAATGCAAATCAATCTGTCTTGTTAAGAAAATCTAAAGCACTGCTTAAAGACTTTGCATAAGGGAAATACACCCTTCTTGCCAGCTGTGGTTTCTGCCTATTGTTGTGTCTAATGAATGGTTATTTTCCTTCTGATGTTTATTCTAGAATAACAATTAAGGTCATTGATCTCAAATTCTAGGTTGCTATTGCCAATCATCCACCCACAATTTTATATTGTCTTGTTTTTACATAATGTTTTTAATTTTCTTCAAGTCTGCAAATAACAATTTTTTAAAAGAAAGATTTCATAGGTTTTAAAGCAATCATTTGTCACTCTAGAACCAAAGCTAAAAATCCAAGACAGCACATTTTCTTAGGTTTTCTTTTGACATTGTGTTAGGAATATTTTTATTGTTTTATTTTTAAGTCACATGCTAACAACCTGTTTTTCTCTGCTAAGCTTCATAACATCTTTATGGAGAAGTAAAACATATTTTTGGAAATAATATATATATTTTTTTAAATGGAAGAAAATGTTGTTTACATTGATAGGTGAAAACCTGGTTCACAATGCCCATAGTAAAATGTTTATTTTCCTTTCTCTTTATTTTTTATCTGAAGGCAAAAATATGATATATCTCCTAAGTGATAAAATGCTTTCATTGGATTTCAAGGAAAATAGATGTTAGGTTAATCTGGACCTAACCTTCTTATCACCATAAGCTTTACATCGGCAATATAAGGAAAGTGTAAGGTTTAGAAAAGGGTCATGTTGTTCAACCTCTCTCTGAAGAAGAAAAATTATATCCACATACACATAGTCTGTGCTCTATCAGCAAACGTTCCAAAATATCCCCATCTTAAACCCTTCTTTTCATCTTGTTCTTGGTGTTGCCTTATCTTTGTCTCTCTACATCAGTAAGAGCATTCTAACATGCTGGATAGAACATGTAAGCACCTTTGAACATTTACATCAAAAACTTTATGCTATTAGAGGAAACCAAAAATATTTCACCCCAAAAGGTACTTCTTTGACATATTTTGAGATGGTTACTCAGAAGGCTTGCAGACAGGAATAGCCTTGAAAAGATGCCTTTTGTGGAGATTTTTATCTGTAGAGAAAAATCTACATTATTGAAATAAATAGGCTTTCTTTGAGCATCCCCCCATCCCCATTGTCCAGATAAAGGAAAGATGAACTCAACCACAGGCTATAATCATTTTATTCTGAGGGTAGCTCTGAAATTACCTGACATATTTTCATCTGTATAACATGACATCCTTTGCTTGACATGCTTTCCTCCCTTCACTCTCCTATAACCTGTGAGCTATCTCCCCATAACCCAGATAAATTTGGCCCCAGGCCACTGTTTTTGAGCTTATTCATTTCCCCTGGAAATAATTTACTTCTACACCCCAAACCCTCATCTTCTGTCTTCCTAATGAATGAAGGGGATATTTAAGCATCAACCATCTCGCTCTCTTTTGAGAGTTCACATTTTATGACCTCTATGCCCATTTACACATTGATAAATTTATATGCCTTTTTCCTGTTAACCTATCTGTTATCATTTTGTTTTATACACTCAAATTTTTGAAACTTCAGGAAAAATAATTAAACTTTCCTACATCATCTATGCAAAGATTATCTTAGTTTTAAAGTAAGCAAGTGTTGGCCATGGTAGTGCATACCTGTAATCCCTGTTACTCAGAAGGGACCAGTGGAAGGATTGCTTGAGCCCAGGAATTTGAGACCAGCCTGGGTAACATAGTGAAACCCGCCTTTCAGGAAAAAGAGAGAGAGAAAGAGAGAGAAAATTAAAATAAGCTAAAGAATCAAGGGAATTTGATCTGATATACATGATATCAAACTTGTTTAAAAATTTTTACTAGGACTTGTGGTTCCAAAATGACAGTATAGAAGCAAGCTGTCTGCATTCTCCCCACAAAAGCAAACCAAAATAAAATATGTGGTGTCAAGTTTATTACCAGAAGTCTCCCAGAGCTCATATGTGACGATGAGACAAATCCCCAATCCACAGAGAAGTGAAAAAAATTCCATGCGGTTGGTAAGAGAATTGAACTTCCATATCCATGATGCCTTTGCCCCAATTCTGTCTGGCAGGAAGCTTGTGGAAATATTTCCCACAACTCACTGTTTCTACACTGAAAACAGATTGAAATGGATAATGAGCTTTTCCATCACCTTGTTTTCCCTGGCAGAAGACCCTTTACCGCTTTAACTCACAGGAAGCATGGCGAGTGCCTGAAGGGAGAAATGTCCCTGAGGACAAGCAGAAGCAAAGCAGGGAGGTGGAACTACCATCCCCAGCCCTGGAAACTCTGCTCTGCAACTCAGCCAAAAGAGACACCACATCAGAGTGGCTGCTCGACAGCACCACACTGTAGTTTTGTCTCACAGGGTCCCTAGGAACAAACCCTAAGCCAGACTTCCCAAGTTGCTGAAATGTCACCTTTGGGACTGTCCCCATTTAAGAAGGGCAGCTTTTCCATCATCTACTAGAGCTGAGGCAAACCTGGGCTTGAGGCATCACCTAGAGCTGAAAAAGGCACAGTGACCAAATGGTAAAGAAGCTATAAACAAATATATCCAATAAAAACCAAAACAAGCCAGATAGAGAAGACTAGAATAAATTATTAATCCCTCAATGGAAAGATATCAATGAACATCCACAAGAAACAACAACAGAGAACAATTATCTTTCCAGTGGACAAAATAAGAAACAAGTAACTGACCCTAACAGGATGGTAATATTTGAGTTCTCTGCCAAGAATGCAGAATGGTGGTTTGAAGGAAATTTGGGATCTCAAGGATAACACGGCAAAGCAATTCTGAAACTTGTCAGTGAAATTCAACAAAGATATTGAAATGTTAATTTAAAAAACAGCAAAAATCTTGGGACTAAGAAATATATTTGCTAAACTAAAAAATTCTTTAGAGGCTCTCAACATCAGAATGGGTCAAACAGAAGATACAGTGAACTAGAAGTCGGGCTTTTTGAAAATACACAATCATAGGAGAAAAAAGAAGACAGAATGAAAAGCAATGAAGATTTTCTACAAAATATAGAAAATTACCTCAAAAAGCCAAATCAAAGAATTATTGGTTTTCAAGAAGGAGCTGAACAAGAACAAATGGTAGAAAGGTTATTCAAATAAACAATAACAGAAAACTTTCCCAAACTTGAGAAAAATACAAATATCCAGTAACAGGAAGGTCAAAGAACACCAAACAGATTTGACACAAATAAGACAACCTCAACGCATATAATAAACAAACTAGTAAAGGTTAAAAACAAAGATGCAGTGGCTGACACCTGTAATCCCAGCACTTTGGGAGGCTGATATGACCATCACTTGAAGCCAGGAGTTTGAGACCAGCCTGGCCAACATGGTAAAACCCTGTCTCTACTAAAAATACAACATTAGCCAGACGTGTAATTGCAGCTACCTCTAATCCTAGCTACTCAGGTGGCTGAGGCAGGAGAATTGCTTGAACTCAGGGGGCAGAGGTTGCAATGACCCAAGATTGTGCTACTGCATTCCAGCCTGGAAAAAAAAAAAAAAAAAAAAAAAAAAGCTAAAGACAAAGAGAGAATTCTAAAAGCCTCAAGAGAAAAGAAGAAAATGACATATAAAGCAGTTCCAATTTATCTGGCTGCAGAATTCTCAACAGAAACTTGCTTTGGGCCAGGAGGGAAAAGAATTATACTTTCAAAGTGCTAAAAATAAAAATAAAATAAACAACTACCATCCAAGAATACTGTGTCCAGCAAAGTTATCCTTCAAAGTTATCTTTCCCAGACCAAAGCTGAGAGAATTTATCACCACCAGACCTATCTTACAAAAAATGCTAAAAGGAGTTCTTCAATCTGAAAGAAACAAAAACCAAAACACTAATATGCAAAACACACGCACACACACCCCCCCACAGAACACACACACACACACACACACACACACACACACACACAGATTTGAAGGTATAAAACCAACTGGTAAAAAATGAAGTATACAGACAAACTCAGACTTCACTCTTACTGTAATTGTGTGCAATCAATTCATAACTTTACTATGCAACCCCCAAAATAAATCTATCAGTAGCTATAGAAACCTGCTGAGAGACAGGTAATAATAAAATACATAAATTGAGAGGACTAAAAGTAAAAATATGGAGGGATGATGCTAAGTGTAGAAATTTTTTTATTTCTATTTTTTTTTGCAATCTAAGATAAGTTGTTAACTCTCTGAAATAAATTTTTTGTATCTATAAGATGTTTTCTTGTAAGCTTCATGGTAGCCACAATGCAAAAACCTATAATAGATATACTTAAATTAAAACTAAGGCATTAAAACTTGCTACCTGAGAAAGTCACTTAACCACAGAGGAAGATAGCAAGAAAGTAAGAAAAAAAGAGGGAAATTACAAAACTACCAGAAAACAAGCAATAAAATGGCAGTAGTAAGTCCTCACTTATCAATTGTAACACCAAATATAAATGGACTCAGTTCTCCAATTGAAAGGCAAAAAGTGGCTGAATGTATAACGAAACAAGACCTGACTATATACTGCCTACAAGAAACCCACTTTCCATCTATAAAAAAACACACAGATTGAAAGTGTAGGGATAGCAAAGGATATTCCATGCAACTGGAAACCAAAAAAGGGCAAGAGTAGCAATACTTTAGATAAAATAGACTACATATCTAGGACTGTAAAAAGAGATAAAGAAGGTCAACATAAACTGAAAAAGGGATCAGTTCATCAAAAGGAGATAGCAATTATAAATATCTATACACCCAATAGCAGAGTGCACAAGTATATAAAGCAAATATGAATAAATTTAAAAGAGAGATAAATTCCAATATTGCCATAGTGGAAGACTCCATTCTAAATAACGGACAGATAATCTAGTCAGAAAATCCACAAAGAAACATCATAAACTACACACTAGGTCAAATAGGTGTCACTGACATTTACAAAACATTTCACCCAACTGCTACAGAATTCTCGTTATTTTCACCAGTGCATGCAGCATTCTCCAGAATACACTTCAACTTTGGCTACAAAATATATCTGAGTAAATTTTAAAAAGTAGAAATTGCATCAAACATCTTTCCTTTATTCCCCAATGGAGTAAAACTAGAAATCAATAATTAGAGAAATTTCAGAAATTTCACAAACACACGAAAATTAAACAATATGCTCCTGGATGACCAATGGATCAGTGGATAAATTTAAAAATATATTGACACAAATGAAAATGGAAATTCCAGAAACCAAAATTTATAAGATACATCAAAAACTGTACTCAGACGAAAGTTTATAGCAATATATAGTTATATTAAAAAAGTAGAAGCACTTCAAATAAACAACCTAACTATTCATTTCAAGGAACTAGGAAAGCAAGAACAAACTAAACTCAAAATTAGCAGAAGGAAATAAAAATAATAAAGATCAGAAGAGAAATAAATAAAATTGAGACAAAAAAGTTACAGGAAATGAAACAAAAAGTTGGATTTTTGAAAAGATAAAACTGACAAACCTTTGGCTAAACTAACCACAAAAAAAAAAAATAGATAACATCAGAAATGAAAAAGGAGATGTAACGACTGAGACCACAGAAATACAAAGAATTACTAGAGACTATCGTTAACAAAAATATCCCAACAAATTGAAAAAACCTAGAAAAAACAGATAAATTTCTAGATACATACATACTACCAAAATTGAACCATGAAGAAATAGAAAACCTCTATAAGCCATTGGCAAGTAATGAGATAAGAGTTATAATAAGATGTCTTTTATCAAATAAAAGTCCAGAACCTGACAGTTTTACTGCTGAATTCTACCAAACACTTAAAGAAGAGCTAATATCAATTCTACTCAAACTCTGTTCAAAAAATCAAGAGAAAGAAATACTTTAAAATTCATTCTAGGAGGCAGGCATTACCCTGATACTGCAACCAGACAAGGACACAATGAAAAAAGGAAAGCTACAGGCCAATATCACTGATGAACATAGATGCAAATATTCTCAACAAAATACTAGCTAATGACATTCAACAACATATTAAAAAGATCATTCACCATAATCAAGTGGGATTCAACCCAGGGGTAAAAAGATGGTTCAACATTCACAAGTCAATTAATATGATATATCATATTAATAGAATCAAGAACAAAAACCACATGATGATTTCAATAGCTGCCAAAAAAAATTTAATAAAAGTTAACATCAATTCACGATAAAAACCTTTATTAAACTGGATATAGAAGGAACATTCCTCAAAATAATAAAGGCTATATATGACAAACCCACAGCTAAAATTATACTGAATGGGGAAAAAACTGAAGGAATTTCCTCTAAGATCTGGAATCAGTCAGGTCTGCTTTCACCATTTTTATTCAATATAGTATTTGGAGTCCTGGCCATAGCAATTAGGCAAGAGAAAGAAAGAAAGGGCATCCAAATTGGAAAGGAAGAAGTCAAATTAGCCTTGTTAATTCATGACATGATCTTCTACTTAGAATAATCTGAAGACTCCACCAAAAATCTGATAGAACTAATAAATTCAGTAAATTTGCAGAATATAAGATTGGCATATAAAAACTAGTAGCATTTATATACATAAACAGTGAACAATTGAAAAAAGAAATCAAAAAAGTAGTCTCATTTACAATAGCTACAAAAATATAAAATATCTAGAAATTAATCTAAACAAAGAAGTGAAATGTCTATACAACAATACTACAAACACTAATAAAAGGAATTGAAAAGGACACAAAAAGATGGAAAGATATTATGTGCCCATGGATTGGAAGAATTATTATTGTTAACATGATAATACAACTTAAAGCAACTTAAAGATCCAATGCAATCCCTAACCAAATACTGATGACATTCTACACAGAAATAGAAAAAAAAAATCCTAAAATTTATATGGAACTCCAAAAGACTCTAAGAACCCAAAGTATCCAGAGCAAAAAGAACAAAGCTGGAGGCACCACATTACCTGATTTCAAAATGTATATCAAAGCTGTAGTAACCAAATCAATATGGTACTGGCATAAAAAAAATAGACACATAGGCCAATAGAATAGAATGCAGGACTCAAATATAAATCTACATATTTACAGCCAACTCATCTTCAACAAGGTGCCAAGAACATACAATGGGTAAAGGACAACCTTTTCAATAAGTGGTGTTGTGAAAACTGGACAACTATGTGCAGAAGAATAAAACTAGACCTTTATCTCTCACAATACTAAAAAATCAAATCAAAATGAAAGTTAAGACTTAAATCTAAAACTTGAAACTATGAAAGTACTAAAGGAAAACATTGGGAAAATGCTCCAGGACATTGGTGTGGGGAAAAATTTTTATGTAAGATCCCAAAAGTACAGGCAATCAAAGCAAAACTAGACCAATGAGATTACATTAAGCTAAAAGGCTTCTGCACAGCAAAGGAAACAACCAACAAAGTGGAGACAACCCACAAAACAATTTAACAGCAAAAATCAAATAATCTTATTTAGAAATGGTTACAAGACATGAATGGACATTTTTTCAAAAGAAGACATACGAAGGCCAACAGGTATATAAAGAAATGCTCAGCATCACTAATCATCAGAGAAGTACAAATCAAAACTACAATGAGATATCATCTTGCCCTACTTAAAATGGTTTTTATCAAAAAGGCAATAACAGGCTGGCAAGGAGACAGAGAAAAGAAAATTCTTGTACACTGTTGGTGGGAACGTAAATTAGTATGGCCACTATAGAGAACAGTATGGAGGTTCTTCAGAAACTAAAAATAGAACTATTATATGATCCAGCAATTTCACTACGGGGTGTATATTCAAAAGAGAGGAAATATTTAAGGTGATGAATATCCCAAGTGCACTGATTTGATTTTTACAAATTAAATGAATGTGTTCAATTATCACTCGTACCCCAAATTATATACCTCTATTATTCATCATGTAAAAATAAAAATAAATGTGTCAGCATTCCTGCCTGATAAATACAAACACACATCAATAAAAGTTTTTACCCATTGCATAAATATTCTTTGACTTTCTACTTCATGCCAGACAGTATTGTAAGCATTAAGGACACAGCAGTGAACAAATCAGATAAAGATGTCTGTCAAAAGAACTTACATTCTACTTGAATAAGATGGCCAATCAAGATAATAAATTAATTATAAATATATTCTAAATATTAAGTACTATTAAAAAATAGGATAAGTCCAAGAACCAGGGTTCGGGTTGCATTATGAAGTATAATTTACTGACAAATTGAACGTCAGTTGTGTAGAGAGAAAGGAGTCACGAATGACTCTACATTTTTGGACATAAAACCTGAAAGAATTAAAGGAAGTGCCCAATAACTGAGATGTGGAAGACTAAAGGAGAATACGTTTTTTGGGGGGAATATGTGGAGTTCAGGATTCTCTTTTGGATACACTGTATTTACAATATCTGTTAGAAATTCAAATTGAGATATCAGGGAAGTATTTGGATATATAATTTTGGAGATAAGGTGAGATATCTGGGCTGAATATGTGCATTTTCAATATACAGATGGTATTTAATACATTTAACCTGGTTAATGTCACCAAAGAAATGAATGGAAAGAGACTAGAGGCAAAAGTGCTTTGGAAGAATTTCCTATACTCACTGAATTTACTTCTCATCATCTTATTTACTCTTGAACCCACTGCAGTGTGGATTTTTGTCCCAGCACCCCAGCAAATAAATTCTTGCCAAGAAAGTAGTTAGCAGCATGTTGACAAATCCAATGGTCAAAAATCAGTCTTCATCATACTCAGCCTCTGACTACATTTGATGCAGTTGATCATGCTCTCCTTCTTGAAACACTTTCTTCACTGGGATTCTAGGATACCGCATGTCCTCCTTGTTTTCCTCTTACTTTGCAGACCATTCCTCCTAAGCCTCCCTTGTTATTTCTCTTCATCTTTTAAACTTTGAATAACTACATGTTCAACTCTCAGTCCTCAGACATCTTTACTTAAATCATTCTGCATGTGCTCTCCCCCAATCCAATGACTTTAAATTTTATTAACATGCTAACAACTCCCAAATTCATATTCTACACCTTTTTTATTTCCTAAATGTCAGACTTGTCTATCGGTTGCTTATTAGACATTTCCACCTCGATGTTGTCTTGGTTTGAAGGCAGGTGCTTGCACTCTATTATTTTATTATGTAATATTATACCAGGGATAAAAAAAAATAAGGGATAAGGAAAGTGAAGAAGGAAATTAAGGAGAGCCAAAATAAGGATGCATCATGCAGCTAACCTCTAAGTGTGACTAGTTCTTCAACACTTTGGAACACCGCTGCATTTCAGAATCATGTGTCCATGGAGAGTGGGGGTAGAAAATAATCAGTTCCTGTCTCTCGTCGGTCAAGGATTCAACATACGGGCTATCATTCCTCCCCTCTTACACATATCATATATGTGGGCAATGTGTGGGACCTCTGACATCCTTTATAATGTTGTCTACAGAGAAGTACCAGGGAAGGAGACAAAATACTTGAGGCAAAGGTGGCAAGTGACACTCTGTGGAGACATGCTAGTTGATAATTTGGAAGACCCTGAACAGTCTGCTGCTGTAATGTTGGGTCTGTAATAATATCAGTGGTATGGTGACCTGGCACCAAGACTGTAGAAAGAGTTCAAGTAGTTCTCAGTGTACTACCATTGAAAGGTAAGTGTGCCATGCTATGTTGATTTGAAGGGTGCATAATTCAACCTATTATAAATGTCTGTAAAATCTCAAATTTTACACATTCAAAATGAATTTCTGATTGTCTACTTCCAAACTTGTTTCTTTCATAGTTAATTTCTAATCCCTCCCAATTGATGTCCAGCTTCAAAGTTGGAGTCATCCTTAACCTTTTTTTTTCACTCTCCATATCTAATCCGTTAGGACATCAGTTATAGCCAACTCACTCTTTGCCCTACATAATGTCTCTTTTAGGTGACTGTAAAGTTCATCAAGAAGGCTTCCTGCTTTTAGCTTTGTCTCCTTACAGTAACTCATGTGTCAGGAAAATTCTTTTAAAATATAAATCCCATCATGTCTCTCTTCAGTTCAGAGCTTTATAATGACATCCAAATTCACTCAGGGTTAAGTCCCAAGAACATTCATGGTGCTCTCCTATCTGCTCCCACTCTTTTAATTTCTCTGACTACTATCCTCCGCATTCTCTCAGCACCAATCATACAAATTTACTGTCTGTTTCTCAAAAATGCTAAACAGGGGGCAAGCAAGATGGCCAAACAGAAGGCTCCACCAATCATCCCTCCTACAAGGTCACCAAATTAACGACTATCTAAACACACAAAAAAAGCACATTCATAAGAACCAAAAATCAGGCGAGCACTAACAATACCTGTTTATAAACTCATATAGCTGAAAGAGGCACTGAGGAGGTTAGGAAACAGTCTTGAATTGCCGATTCCACCCCTCCTCTATTACCCAGCAGAGGCCATGTGGTGTGGAGAGAGAATCTGTACACTTGGGAGAGGGAGAGTGCAGTGATTATGAAAATGCATTGAACTCAGTGGTGCCCTGTCGCAGCAGAAAGTCAAACTGGGCTGAGCTCAGCTGATGCCTACCTACAGAAGGAGTTTTTGTTTGTTTGTTTGTTTGTTTGTTTTTTTGAGACGGAGTCTCGCTCTGTCGTCCAGGCTGGAGTGCAGTGATCAGATCTCAGCTCACTGCAAGCTCCGCCTCCCGGGTTCACGCCATTCTCCTGCCTCAGCCTCCCGAGTAGCTGGGACTACAGGCGCCCGCCACCTTGCCCGGCTAGTTTTTTTTGTATTTTTTAGTAGAGAAGGGGTTTCACCGTGTTAGCCAGGATGGTCTCGATCTCCTGACCTCGTGATCCGCCCGTCTCAGCCTCCCAAAGTGCTGGGATTACAGGCTTGAGCCACCACGCCCGGCCCAGAAGGAGTTTTTAAAGCAGCCATAGCCAGAGTGGAATCACCCATCCCAGCAGTCAGAACTCCAGTTACATCAAGCCTCACTACTGGAGGATAAAGGTCTCTGGGGCTCTAAATAAACTTGAAAGGCAGTCTAGACTACAAGGACTACAACTTCTAGGCAGGTTCTACTGCTGAACTGGGCTTAGAGCCAGTGGATGGGGAAAATGTGATCTACCAGACACCATCTGGGGCTATCAAGGGAGTGCTTGAGCTATCCCTCCCTCAACCATAGGCTGCACAGCTCACAGTTCCAAAACAGATCCCTTCCTACTGCTTGAGGAGAGGAGACAGAAGAGTAAAGGGGACTTTGTCTGGAATTGTGGACACCAGTTCAGCCACAGTAGGATAGGGTACCAGTCAGATCTGTGAGGTACCCATTCCAGGCCCCAGCTCTCAGATGACATTTCTAGACACATCAAGGTCAGAAGGGAACCTGCTACCTTGAAGGGAAGTACCCAATCCCGGAAGGACCCATAGCATGCTGAATAAAGAGCTCTTGGGCCCTAAATAACCAGCAGAGATACCCAAGTATTATGCCATAGGCCTTGGGTGAGACTCTGAAACTTGCTGGCTTTAGGTGAGACTCAGCACTTTCCCAGCTATGGTGACTATAGGAAGAGACCCCTCTTGAGAAAAGAAAAGGGAAAATTAAGGGGATTTTGTCTTGCCCTTTAGGTACCAGATTTTTCATAGTGGGGTAGAGCACCAAGCAGGCTCTTGGAGTCCCTGATTCCAGGCCTTGGCTCTAGGATGGCATGTCTGGACTTGCCCTAGGCCAGAGGGCAGCTCATTGCCCTGAAGGGTGAGTTCCAAGCCAGGTAGCATTCACTGAAAGTTGACTAAAGAGTCTGTGGGCCTTAAAGAAACATCAATAGTTGCCTGACAAGACTCCTCATGGGTGTGTGGTGGTACCCACAGTGTGAGGCTCCTTTGCATATGGAAAGGGGAGGGAAGACTGGGAAGGACTGCATCTCATGGTTTGAGTGCCAGCTCAGCCACAGTACAACAGAATACCAAGTAGAGATTTTTTACTCTAGTCTCTGCCTCCCAGGTGACACTTCTGGGTGCAGCTGGGGCCTGGGGGGAACTTGCTGCACTGAAAGGAAGCACACTAGCCTGACTTTCTTCAGTACCTGCTGATTGTAGAGCTCCAGGGCGTTGAGCGAATACGGGCAGTAGTCAGGTAATGGTTACTATTGGCCTTGGATGAGCCCCAGTGCTGTGCTTGCTTCAGGTCTGACCCAGCACAGTCCCCCCTGTGGTGGTAGCCACAGGGCTGGTTGTGTCACACCAACCCCAGTTCTAGGCAGCTCAGAACCAAGACAATCCATTTGTTTGTGAGAAAGTAAGGGAAGCGAACAAAAGTCTCAGCCTAGTAATACAGAAAATTCTTCCACATCTTATGCAAAACCATCAAGGCAGTACCTCCACGAGTGCAAGAATCACAGCATTATTAGGTTTGGGGTGCCCACTAATGCAGATATGGTTTATATCACAACACCCAAGTCCTTCCAAATACCCAGAACACCTTCCCAAGAAAGACAGGTGTAACAAGTCCATACTGTAAAGACTACAATAAATGCCTCATTAACTCTTCAATGCCCAGACACAGACAAACATCCAAAAACATCAAGACCATCCAGGAAAATATGACCACACCAAATGAACTAAATAAGGAACCACAGACCAATCATGGAGAAACAGAGATATGTGACTTTTCAGAGACAGAAGTCAAAATAGTTGTTTTGAGGAAACTCCAAGTAAATCAAGATAACACAGAGAGGAAATTTAGAATTCTATCAGATAAATTTAACAAAGAGATTGAAATAATTAAAAAGAATCAAGTAGCAATCATGGAATTGAAAATCCAAATACACATTGAATAATGTAACAATCTTTTAATAGCATAATTGATCAAGCAGAATCAGTGAGCTTGAAGACAGGTTATTTGAAAATACAGAGTCAGAGGAGACAAAATAAAAATAAAAAAGAATGAAGCATGCCTACAAGACATTAAAAAAAAAAAAAGCCTCAAACTGGCAAATCTCAGAGTTATTGACCTTAAAGAGATGGTACAGAAAGAGACAAGGGTAGAAAATGTATTCAAAGGGATAATAACAGAGAACTTTCCAAACCTAGTGAAAGATACCAGTATTCAAGAACAAGAAGGTTATACAGCGTCAAGAAAGACTACCTTTAACTCAAGAAAGACTACCTCAAAGTATTCAATAATCAAAATCCAAAGGTCAAGTATAAAGAAAGCATTCTAAAAGGAGCAAGAGAAAAAGAAACAAATAACATACGATGGAGCTTCAGTACATCTGGCAACAGAATTTTCAGTGGAAACCTTAAAGGCCAGAATGATATGACATATTTAAAGCACTGAAGGAAACATTTTTCTTACCCTAGAATAATACGTTCAGTGAAAATATCCTTCAAACATGAAGGAGAAATAAAGATGTTCCCAGACAAACAAGAGCTGTGGGATTTCATCAACATCAGACCAGTCCTACACTAAATGCTAAAGAGAGTACTTCAGTCAGAAAGAAAAGGACACTACTAGGCAATAAGGAATCACGTGAAGATGTAAAACTCACTGGTAATATTAAGTACTCAGAAAAACACAGAATATCACAGCGCTGTAATTGTGATATGTAAACTACTCTTAAGCTGAAAAACTTAAAGACAAAACCAATCAAAAATAATAATTACAAGTTTGCAGGACATACACAGTACAATACGATAAAAATAAAAACAAGAAAGTTATAAGATGGGAGGACAAAGTTAAAGTGTAGAGTTTTTATTGATTTTCTTCTTGCTTGTTTCTTTGCTTGTTCAAATGGGCTAATTTGTTATCAGCTTAAAATGATGGGTTATAAGATAATATTTGCAAGCCTCATGGTAACCTCAAATAAAAAAACATACAATAGATACACAAAAAATAAAAAGAAATAAATTAAACCATATCACTAGAGAAAATCACCTTCTCTAAGAGGAAGACACAAAGGAAGGAAAGAAGGAAGGAAGAGAAGACCACAAATCAACCAGAAAACAAATAACAAAATGGCAGGAGTAAGTCTCTACTTATCAATAATAACATTGAATGTAAATGAACTAAACTCTCTAATCAAAAGATATAGAGTGGTTGAATGAATTAAAAAAAAAAAAAAAAAACGAGATGCAATGACCTGTTGTCTATAGGAAACACACTTCACCTATAAAAACACAAGTGCAGTGAAAAGGAATGTAAAAAGATATTCCATGCCAATGGAAGCCAAAAGAGAGTAGGAGGCACTCCACTCATATAAGACAAAATAGATTTCAAGACAAAAACTAAGAAAAGACAAAGAAGGTCAGTACGTAATGATAAAGGAGTCAAATCAGCAAGAAGATGTAACAATTGTAAGTATATATTCACCCAACAGTGGAGCACCCACATTTAAAAGGAATTATTAGCACTAGAGAGAGAGACAGTCCCCAGTAAAAGAATAACTGGAGACTTTAATGACCCTCTTTCAGTCTTGGACAGATCATGTAGACAGAAAATCAACAAAGAAACATCAGATTTAATCTGTACTATAAGACCAATTGTATCTAATAGATGTTTGCAGATTATTTCATCCAATAGCTGCAGAGTATGCATTCTTTTCCTTAGCACATGGATTATTCTTAAGGATAGGCCATAGATTAGGTCACCAAACAAGTCTTAAAACATTCAAAAAATTGAAATAATATCAAGCATCTTTCCCACCATAATGAAATAGACTAGAAATCAATAACAAGAGGAATTTTGGAAACTATACAAATACATGTGTGTTTGTCCATTTTCACCTGGCTATAAAGAACTGCCTGCAACTGCATAATTTAGAAAGCAAAGAGATATAATTAACTCACAGTTCTGCATGGCTGGGGAGGCCTCAGGAAACTTACAATCATGGAGGAAGGGGAAGCAGGAACATCTTACATGGTGGCAAGTGAGAGACAGCATGTGTGGGAGGAACCGTCAAAGATGTATAAAACCATCAGATCTTGTGAGAACTCACTCACTGTCACAAGAACAGCATGGGGGAAACCATACCCATGATTCAGTCACTCCCAGCAGACCCTGCCCTCGATACATGGGAATTATGGGTGTTACAATTCAAGATGAGATTCTGGTGGGGACACCGAGCCAAACCATATCAACATGGAAATTAAACAATATGCTCCTGAATGACCAGTAGGTCAATGAAGAAATTAAGAAGTAAATTTAAAAGTTTCATGAAACAAATGATAAGGACAACATAACATACCAAACTTATGGGTTACAGTAGTACAAACAGGGAAGTCTTTAGCCATAAATTCCTATATCAAAAAGGAAGAAATACTTCAAATAAATGACCTAATGATTCAACTTGAACTAAAAAGGCAAGTGCAAATTAAACCCAAAATTAGTAGAAAAAATAATAATGAATAGAGCAGAAATAAATGAAATTGAAATGAACAAAACAATACAAAGAAGCAACCAAACAGAAAGTTATTTTTTCGAAAAGATAAACAAAATTGACAAACCTTTATCCAGACTAAGAAAAAAAGAAAGAAACCCAAATGAATAAAATCTGAGATAAAAAAGGAGACATTTCAACTGTTACCATAGAAATTTAAAGGATCATTAGTGGCTACTAAGAACAACCATATACCAATAAATTGGAAAATCTAGAAGAAATGGAAGAAATGGATAAATGCCTAGACGCATACATATGAAGTTTGAATTGAACCATGAAAAAATCCAAAACCTGTACAGACCAATAACAAATAATAAGATTGAAGCCATAATAAAAAGTCTCCAAGCAAAGAAAGCCCATAACCCAATGGCTTTACTGCTGAATTCTACCTAACATTTAAAAAAGAACTAATACCAATCTTACTTAAACTGTTCCCAAAAATATTTGAGGAGGGAATAATTCCAAACTCATTCCACCAGGCCAGTATTACCCTGATAACAAAACCAGACAAAGACACATCGAACAAAAGAAAACTATAGGCCAATATCTCTGATGAATATTGATGAAAAAATTCTAACAAAATACTAGCAAACTGAATTCAACTACCCGTTAAAAATATCATGCATCATGACCAAGTGAGATTTATGCCAGGGATAGAAGTCCACTTCAACATACGCAAATCAATTAATGCAATACATTATAACAACAGAATGAAAGATAAAAACTACATGATCATTTCCATTGATGCTGGAAATGCATTTGATAAAAGTCAACATCCCTTCATGATAAAAACCCTAAAAAAAACTGAATATAGACAGAACTTACCAGAATATAATAAAAGCCGTATACAACACACCCACAACTAGTATTATACTAAATGGCGAAAAATTGAAAGCCTTTTCTCTGAGATGTGGAACAAGACAAGGATGCCCACTTCACCACTATTATTCAACGTGGTGCTGGAGGTCCTAGCTAGAGCAATCAGACAAGAAAAAGAAATAAAACACATCCAAATTGAAAATGAAGAAGTTAAATTATTCTTACTTGCAGTTGATATGATTATATATTTGGAGAAACCTAAAGACTCCACCAGTAAACTATTGGAACTGATAAATTCAATACAATTGAAGGCTATAAAATCAACATGCAAAAATCAGTAGCATTTCTATATGTCAGAACAAACAACCTGAAGAAGAAATCAAGAAAGTAATCTTATTTGCAATAGCTACAATTAAGATAAAATATCTAAGGATTAACAAAAGAAGTGAAAGACCTCTATAATGAAAACTATAGAACATTGATGCAAGAAATGGAAGAGGACACAAAAATATAAAAGATATTTCATATTCATGGATTTAAAGAATCAAAATTGTTAAAAAGTCCATGCTACCCAAAGTAATTTACAGATTTAATGCAAACCTTATCAAAATACCAATGACTATCTAGACAAAAATTTAAAAAATCCTAAAATTTATGTGGAACCATTAAAGACCCAGGATATCCAAAGCTATCCCAAGCAAAAAAAGAACAAAACTGGAGGAATAACATTACCTGACTTTAAATTACACTACAGAGCTATGGTAACCAAAAAGGCATGGTACTGGCATCAGAACAGACACAGCAATCAGTGGAACAAAATAGAAAGCCCAGAGATAAATTCATACATCTACAGTAAGCTCATTTTTGACAAGGGTGCCAAGAATATACAGTAGGGGAAAGATAGTTTATTCAATAAATGGTGCTAAGTAAACTGGATATCTGCATGCAAAAGAATGAAACTAGACCTCTATCCCTCACCATATAAAAAATCAAATCAAAATAGATTGAAGCCTTAAATCTCAGACCTCACACTATGAAACAACTACAAGAAAACATTGGGGAAACTCTCCAGAAAATTGGACTGGACAAAGATTTCTTGAGGAATGCCCCAAAAGCACAGGCAGCCAAAGCAAAAATGCACAAATGGGATCACATCAAATTAAACAGCTTCTGCATAGCAAAGGAAACAATTAATAAAGTGAAGAAACAACTCACAGAATAGGAGAAAATATTTGTAAACTACCCCTCTGACAAGGAATTAATAATCAGAATATATAAGGAGTTCGAACAGCTCTACAGGAAAAGAATCCAATAATCCAATTTTCAAAAAGGACAAAAGATCTGAATAAACATTTATCAAAAGAAGACATACTAATAGCAAACAGGTATATGAAAAAGTGCTAAACATCATTGATCATCAGAGAAATGCAATCAAAACTACAAGGAGATATCATCTCACCCTAGTTAATATGGTTTTTATACAAAAGAAGGGCAATAACAAATGCTGGCAAGAATATGGAGAAAAGGGAACCCTCATACACTTTTGATTAGAATGTAAATTAGTGCAACCATTATGGAGAACAATTTGAAAATTCCTCAAAAATCTAAAAATGACACTACCATACAATCTAGCAATCCCACACTTGGGTATATATACCAAAGAAAAAAAAAATCAGTATATTTCAGTATATTACAGCGATATCTGCACTTTTATGTTTATTGAAGCACTATTCACAATAGCCAAAATTTGGAAGAAACCTAAGTGTCCATCAACAGATGAATGGATAAACAAAATGTGGTACATATACATAATGGAGTACTATTCAACCATAAAGAATGAGATTTTGTCATTTGCAACAACATGACTGTAGGCCATTACGTTAAGTGAGATAAGCCAGGTACAGAAAGACAAACTTCCTATGTTCTCACTTATTTGTGGGAGCTAAACATTAATATGATTGAACTCATGGAGATAGAGAATAGAAGAATGGTTGCCAGTGGCTGAAAAAGGTAGCGGAGGGGGATATATGCAGGAATAGGGGAATGTGATGATGGTTAATGGCTATAGAAAAATAGAAAGAATAAATAAGACCTAGTATTTTCTAGCAAAACAGGATGACTATAGTCAAAAATAATTTAATTGTACATTTAAAAATAACTAAAAGAGTAGTATTGGATTGTTTGTAACACAAAGGATAAGGTGATGGAGACCCCATTTACCCTGATGTGATTATTAAACATTGCATGCCCATATCAAAATATCTCATGTAATCCATAAATATGTATACCCACAAAAATTTTAAAAATTAAAGGCTAAACATAGTTCCCAGGGATTTTGTACTTGTAGTATCATCAGACTGGAATGTTATTCTTTAAGATAACCTACATAGCTCCTTCCCTCACATTCTTCAGATCTTGGCTTAAATGTCATTACCTGAGAGAAGCCTTCTCTGACCACTCTATAAAATCACTCCCCAACAGCCACCCTACCATACACTGAAGTACTTCCTGTCTCATTATTCTCTGTGTTTCTCACTAGAATGAAAGTTTCTTCAAAGCAGATAATTCTCCTGATATGCTTACTGCTGAATTTCCAATATCTAAATCAACATTTGTCACAAAGAAGGTGCTTAATGAATATACATTAAAAAAAATGGCATAGATGGCATTGGCTGCGCTATGTGAATCATTTTTAAAAAATTTTTTCTCATTACCTCATTAGCACAATAGACCTTTAGAATCTGTCTGCAGAAAATACAGCCCAACTTCACCCATAATTCTTCAAAGGATAACAAAAGGAAATGAAAAACTAAGGTGTCAAATATATTCAACTTCCTTTTAACACCCATTGTCTGGTTTACTTTAAATCCTCTCTAACTTATTTTAAGCTCTTCATTGAGGTGGACAAGAATATTATCAAGTTTTCCTTAGTAACCTGGGAGGTGAAATGTAAGAAAATTAAATACACTAAAATAATTTCACCAAATAATCACTATTGTGTTATGCCGGATGGAAGGCAGTGAACTATTATTACTGCTTGTGAGACTTTGAACTAAAGTCTCCTC
>NW_012110253.1:129508-130811 GCF_000951045.1 Mandrillus leucophaeus
TTGAGTCCAAAGAAGGTGGACTAAATGAAGATGGCATTAGTGGAAGAGTAGGGGACTGCTTACACCATTATAATATGTCAATCAATGTAGGACAGAGGCCAGGATTTGTAAGTGTGGTTGGAGTTTCACTTTTTTTATGATTATAAAATAAGTTTATTTTTGTATAAAATGCAAGTAGTACCAAAAAGAGATACAAAATATAAAATATACTCCCTATAATTACTGTGACCCCCTGGTAACAGTTTGGAGTATGATTTATAGAATTTTTTTTATCTATCAAATATTATGCAAACTTATACACATCCTAGAAAAGTTTGTACTATAAGGGCCTTTATAAAATTTTTTGTTGTTGTTGTTAAGACAGAGTTGTGCTCTGTCACCCAGGCTGGAGTGCAGTGGCACCATCTTGGATCACTGCAACCTCTACCTCCCAGGTTCCAGTGATTCTTGTGCCTCAGCATCCCAAGTAGCTGCCCGACTAATTTTTTTTTCTTTTTTTGTGTGTGTTTTTAGTGGAGACACGATTTCACTATGTTGGCCAGGCTAGTCTCAAACTCCTGACATTAAGTGATCCACTCACTTAGGCCTCCCAAAGTGCTGGAATTATAGGCATGAGCCACTGCATTCGGCCCTATAATAATATAGGATATTATTTTATATTATTATATTATATCATTATGATATATGTTATATCATATAATAATATAATGATAGCATCATAAAATTTCTAGCAGATCTCTCTTCATATCAATAAATATAAATATAACACATATCCTTAGGTATATGGAGTATCAAAATTGATTAAGCCAATTTGTGTCAAAATTGTATTTATTTTTGAAAATATTACTAACAATGGTACAATAAATAATCCGTGTATATATTTTCTCCACTTTTCTAAGTACCTCCAGAATAAATTATGAGTTGGAATTTCTGGATCAAATTTAAACTCGATATTTAAACAAAGCTGTGCAAAAATAATATGAATGCTATAGTCAAAATGCTCACTTTTTAGATACTAGAATATCGTCCTTATTTTTACCAAGAAATATATTAAAATTTATATAAAATATATCAGAATGTCCTCAGTTGTGTTCTACATTTATTCAGAATATCGACTTATTTAGACAGATAACCATGAGGTCAATCGCCAAAATGAAACAAAAATGTCTAAATGTAATCAGTCAACATACACTAATTTCATTGAAATGTTGCAGAGGGAAATAAAAAACACTAAATGAGAGTTTTTCTGAGCAGTAATTACTAACTAACTATGTTAGTCTGTCTTTATGCTGGTATGAAAAAA
>NW_012110253.1:132831-135799 GCF_000951045.1 Mandrillus leucophaeus
AGTTCTCACAAATTTGGAACTTTTTCAGCCATTATTTTTTCAAATATTTTTGTGTATTCTCCTTTCTCTGCTCTCAACCAGGGATTCCAAGTACATACACATTAGCCTGCTTGAAGTTGTCCCACTCTTCACTGCTGCTGGGTTTATTTTTTAAAATTTTTTTTTCTTTCCATGGTTTCTGTTGGATGGTATCTATTGCTGTGTCATCAAGTTTATCAACTTTTATCCTTCATCTTTATTAATATGCTGTTTATTCCTTGTCATTTTAGTAATTGTATTTTTCATCTCTAGGTGGTTAATGTGGGCCTTTTAAAAATATTTTTTATGTATTTACTTAATGTGTTCAAATTTCCTCTTTTTTTAACATATGTACTATAGCTTTAATAAGTATTTTTAAGTCCTTGTTTAGTAATTTCATTATCTGTTCCACTTCAGGTTTAGTGTCTACTTGCTGATATTTTTCTCCTCACTATGTCCTTTATTTTTGCACCTTTGCATACCGAGTAAGTTTTAGTTCAATGCCAATATTGTAAATTTTCCTTTGTTGGATACTAAATATTTTTGTATTTCTATAAGTGCTCTAGAGTTTTTTTCTGGTGTGTATTACCTAGGCACTATTTAATTCTTTCCAGGTTGCTTTTAATCTTTGTTATACAGGCCCAGAAAAGTATTTAGGCTAGGGCTAATTTTGCCCCACTCCTAAAACAATACCCTTTGGTACTTCACCCAATGCACCTTGAATTATAAAGCTTACCTCTTTAGTTGGTAGAAATTAAAAAGATTCTCATCCTTGTGTTAGCCCTGGGAATTGTTCCTGCTGCTCTTTCTGGGTGATTTTCTCATTTTGGGGTAGTTTTTTTACACTGGTGAAGTCTTCCAATCTTCCAGCTGAAGCCTCAAATGCAGACCCCTGCAGATCTGTGAGAGGTCTGTGTAGAGTTCTCTCCATCCTGAACTCTGTCTTAAAAACTCTAGTTTCCTTAGGCTGCTCCCAGGGTCCAGGCTTATTTGTTTAACTCAGGGAATCTGATGGCCTCTGCTTGGCTTCCCCTTTCATGTGATGCTTCTGGGAAACATTTTGAGGCAGTTAGCTGGGGAAATTATTGATTTCACTTCCCTTGGTTATTCTCTCTCAGATTGAAAATCACTATTTCTTATATGTTGATCCATTTTTAGTTGTTTAAGGTATAAGGGTATATCCAGTTCCTGTTATCCCCTTTTAGTTCAAAGCACAAAACTAGACAAATATTTTCAAAATATAGAAGACTGGTTCTATGCCTCAGAAAGCTAACACTAGCTTTTCCTCCTACTAGGGTATCAAAGGATTAGAGAAGTGATGAATACCTGCTTGTGTGGTGGGAGAGTACTGCTGAAGCATCGAAATCATCCTGTGTTCACAGAGTTTGTTCAAGCAGGAGTTGCTATGACCCAAATGTGAAGTACAAGGCAGAGCATCACAAGCTATTCTCCTGTCTAATAGGTCCTCTTGTTGAGTTAAAAGGTTTCAGCAGAATGAGGTGAGAAGTGGACTGCAGGATGCTCAGCAGATGGACAAGGAGGACCAGTGATGGCAAAGAAGATACATGCATCCTCTTGGGCAAACTGGATTCCAGAAGCAAAGGCATGCAAAAAACTTTCTAAATAGCCTATGAAAATGCTCCAAAAGATACTCAGCTTTAATCTTCTAGGGATTCACTCAGGCTCACTAACTTTAACAACCTTCCAATCCCAGAGAACATGAAGCCAAATAGCTCAGTAAACATTGTCCTGTCTTCTTTACCTCTTTCCCCTGCCTCCTAGCTTCAATCAAAATAGCAGCTAAAAGAAAAGAGGAGAGCAAAGAGAGAGGAAGTAGCAGAAGCAGCCTGTCTCCCTTCTCCGCACCAGCTTCCAACCAACTCCACAGGGAAGACAAAATAAAATTTCACTCTCCCTTGATATGGTTTGGATCAGTATCCCCACCCAAATCTCATTTTCAATTGTAATTCTCAGTGTTGAAGGTGGGACCTGGTGAGAGGTGATTGGGTCATGCGGGCAGGTTTCTCATGAATGGTTTAGCGCCACACCCATGGTGCTGTTCTCATGACAGTGAATGAGTTCTTGTGAGATCTGTTCATTTAAACACGTTTAGCACCTCCCCCATCTCCTTCCTGCTCCTTTTCTGGCCATGTGATGTGTATGCTCCCCTTTCACTTTCCACCATATTTGTAAGTTTCCTGAGGCTTCGCCAGAAGCTGAGCAGATGCCAGCATCATGCTTCCTAGGCAGCCATGTGAAACCATGTGGAACCATGAGCCAATTAAACCTCTTTTCTTTATAAATTACCCAATCTCAGATTTTTTTTATAGTAGTGAGAGAATAGACTAACACAAACTCAAGCAAAGAGTTATCATTACATCGTATGTACTTTCTAAACATCGAATTGCGACTTTGTTGTAACTGAAATTAACCTAAAAGAGATTAGCTGCCTTTTTAAGGACATAGAGCTAGTCAGTGACAATGCTGAACTTAAAACATAGGTCTATTCAACCCCAGGTTTCTTACCACCTAATAACCAAATAAGCCAAGTCTCTGCATTTCACACAAACAGACTAAGGTTAATAAGAATTTTTAGGGTGAGGAACTCAACTCCTCAGTTTCCCAACATATAAATAGAATTAAATAATAACTGTTGGACTGGGCACAGTGGCTGATATCTGTAATCTCAGCACTTTGGGAGACCAAGACAAGAGAATTGCTTGAGGCCAGGAGTTCAAGACCAGTCTGGTCAATGTAGTGAGAACCTGTCTCTACAAAAAATACAAAAATTAACAGGGCATGGTAGTATGTGCTATAGTCACAGCCAGACAGGTGGGAGGATCACTTGAGACCAGAAGTTCAAGGCTGCAGTGAGCCATGATTGTGTCACTGAACTCCAGCCTAGATAACAGAAGGAGACCATGTCTCATAATAATAACAACAACAACAA
>NW_012110253.1:138068-142507 GCF_000951045.1 Mandrillus leucophaeus
AAACATAAAATGTGAACTTAATATTTCAATTTTAATATTTGCCTTTTTTGAAATTATATTGGTATTTTTGGCAGTTTGGGTCCTGGAAAATCAATTTGAATAATATTGATAAACTTAGTTTTTTAGTAATGGAAATAAAAATGACTCTGTTTTTTTGTTTTTGTTTTTAGTTGATCTGCCATATTGAAACAAATGTTTGGACAATACCTTTTAAAAATGGCTATCTTGTGATTTGGAAAGATACCATGAGGTCACTCAAACTTTATTATTATCCAACATTGAGTTGCATTTCAAATTCGCTATTTGATGTGATTGCTATTTGTGGATATTGGCAGAAGTTGTTTACAAAAAGGAGTACAGTTTGATTACCTTTTTCATGTTAATATCAACTTTAAATTCTGATCTCAAGGAATAAAATTTCACTTTTTTATTTAAACAAGAATTATCTCCTTGAATTAGAATCTCTAGCCCATAATAGGTAGAATTTTTCTACTAAAGTGCTTGAACACTATGCTCTAATTTCAGTAACGACAATCTGTTATTCACAGCCTACAACCCACCCTTTATTGGTGACAGCACATGCAAAGTTATTTTATCAGCAAGCATATCTAGATAAAAATGATACTTTTGATACATTTTAGACTCATTGCTTCAGTTATGATGGAAAACTTGAAATTAATGTTACCATAATGTTTTAAGTTAAAAATAAAAATAAAATATGCAGCTTTCCAAGTAAAGTCCAGCTAGCAGAAACCATATAGGGAAGTTCATATCTTAGTGAATATGTCATGATTCAGAATTTGGCCCTTAGACTTGAATCACCAAACACTGTGCTTTATCAGTTTCTTTGAGATTATTAGGCTTTCTATGATAAGCTCATACCAACCAAATTCCCAAAAGATATATGTACATAGATGAGTAGATAAATGATATAGTCAATTCCTTAGGTTAATTTCCTAAAAGAAATAGTTTTATTATTCATCCCTAAGTTGGACAATTTTTTTCCTGGTGTCAAGGTACCTATGAAGTGGAATTAATAACTTTAAGGTTGCTTGATGAGGGTGAAATCAGATAAATTGCAAGAGAATAATTCAAATAGTTATCTTATTTGGGACATGATGATCTTATTTGGGACACGATGAGACCTACCAAAGCTTTCTTCTCCAACGGAGAGATGACCTCCCTGATGACCATGTATCTTTTATTGGATAATAAAGGAAAATATCCTAATCTACCTTTCACAACTGCCTTTGTAATCTTGTCACTGTCATGCATTGAAATTCTTTCTCAGGTAACTATGGTAAAGTGTTGAGAGTCTGCTTATTCCCAACAGATAAGTATTTAATTGATTTAATTTTCAGAACAAATTTTTATTTAATTAGCAAGTGCTTGGACATATTCCCGCACAGTCTACTCACAACACTTGCTAATTTGTACCATATAGAAATGTTCATAAACTGTTGGATAAAGTCATATAAATGTGTCTTCACATTATGGCCATTAGATCTCACAAGCTAGAGAGTGGAAAACAGTTATCAACATCCCGTCTCAATAAAATGTCCTAGGTATGCATTAGGAGTACAAAATTTCCAAATGGCATGGTGCATTTAATTTCAGAGCTTTGTATTTATCATAAGGAACGTAATATTTAATCATTGTTAAAATTTTGGAATATAAGGAATTATATAGGGAAATAAATAAAAATTACCCATCCATGTAACGCCCAAAGATAATCACTCTGATAGTTTGTTATATTTCTTAATAGTTATTTCTATGCATGTATGTTATTTTTATATAGTTATGATGATACTAAGTTGTCTTATGTGCTGCCTAAACATTTCCTATTGTTACTAAAATTTCTTTGTAATCATTTTTCCCCAGCACTTAAAAATGTATTGAGCATGTAGAAAGTACTCAACAAATAGAGGTTGGGTGCCGTGACTCACTCCTGTAATTTTAGCACTTTAGGAAGTTGAGACAGGTGCATCACTTGAGCAGAGGGGTTTGAGGCCAGCTCGGCAACATGGTAATACCCTGTTGCTATAAAAAGATACAATAATTAGCCGGGTGTGTGCGTCTATCCCAACTACTTGGGAGGCTGAGGTGGGAGGACCACCTGATTCTGGGGAAGTTGAGGCTTCAGTGGGTTGTGATCACACCACTGCACTCCTGCATGGGCAACAGAGTGAGACCCTGTCTCAAAAAAAATAAAAATAAAAAAGTAAAGGCCGGGTGCAGTGGCTCATGCCTGTAATCCCAGCACTTTGGGAGGCTGAGGCGGGCAGATCACAAGGTCAGAAGTTCGAGACCAGCCTGGCCAACATGGTGAAACCCCGTCTCTACTAAAAATACAAAAATTACCTAGGCTTGGTGGCAGGCGCCTGTAATCCAAGCTACTTGGGAGGCTGAGGCAGGAGAATTGCTTGAACCCAGGAGGCGGAGGTTGCAGTGAGCCGATATCACGCCATTGCACTCTAGCCTGGGTGACAGGAGGAGACTCTGTCTCAATAATACTAATACTAATTATAATAATAATAATAAATAAAAAATAAAGACAAATGCTACAGAGATGTTACCACCCAGACCTTCCTTAATGGCTAATTATCTGCCGTATGTCTTACTCTTTAATTGCAATTCCTTAGCATTGTTATTTAGCTTCTTCTCTCAACCAGCAGTTTATTTCAAAAAGATTCAAGCCTGTTATTTCAAGCAGTAATAGCATAGTCAACACCTGTGTACCTTTCACCTATGTTCACTCACTGTCATCTTCTGCCAAATTTGTTCTTTTCTTTTTTTTTCCTGTATATTCTGAATGTTGGGAAGTTGCGTGTTAAACATATGTACTTCCATGTTCGCATATGTAGTGGAAAACTCCCTACTGTGTTCTTCTAAGAGAATGAGAGTGAAGAGGGCAAATAATATTTTAGCATTATTACAAACATACCTTTGTCTTTATGGAGTGCAGAAGAGTCTCAGGGACCAGAGAGTGTGTGTATATACAGTACATACATGTAAGTACACACATATAAAAAGTATTTACAAAACATGGTTATAATAAACTTATGTATTATATATATATTATACATACATAGTTACATGTGTATATTTAGTTCTGGGGTTAACAATATGTACGGAAGTATTTATGCATCAACAGATAGCTCTCGATTATAGCATCATAATGGTTGCTTAGAACTTCTTAATATCATAATTATTTAACCTATCTCCTATTTTTCTATATTTATTTTCATTATTTTAATAAAGCAATAATTAGTAGTACTAATTTTTATTCCTACCAGAAATTTGTAGAGTGTTTTGATGAATATAACTTGTAGTTTTCAATATGTTTGACCAACAATCCTAAAATTGTGTGTTCAATAAACTGTTCATTAAAACTTTATCTGCCATGTGATTTGAAATGCTTACTTTAGCGTAGCAATTCTCAAACATTTTGGTCTCAGAACCTCTTTATACTCTTAAATATTATTGAGGACCCCATAGATCTTCTGTGTATGAAATATAAACAAAAATAGGTTGTGTCTATTAATACTGTGTTTGACATTAAAAACTCATAAATTCGTAAAATATTTATTAATTGAAAAACAATGATAGACCTATTGTATGTTAATATAAATGAGATTTTGTACAAAATAATGTTTTACAAAATAAAAATATTTAGTGAGATGAGTGACTTTGTCTTGTATTTTTGCAAATACCTTTTATATCTAGCTTAATAGAAGGTAGTTGGATTTTCTTATCTGTTTCTGCATTGAATTTATTGCAATATGATGCACCATGTAGCCTCTGGAAATCTCCCTACTGTGTGCCCCTAAGAGAATGACAGTGAAAACAGCAAATAATAATTTAGTATTATTATAAATACATCTTTGTCCTCCTGGACTGCAGAAGAGTCTCATGAATCCTGAAGCACACTTTGAGGACCTCTGCTTTAGCCTAACATGGAAGTGTTTTAATGCAGTGTTTAAGAACGTGAACTCTGGAAGTCAGAATGTCTGGACACAAATCCGGTCTCTACAACTGATTTGGGTGACTTCAGGTAAGTTCTTTATACTCTTTCAAGCTTCATCTAGGAAGAGGAGCTCACCTTATGGAGTTGTGAAAAGAAAAGGAATGATGTAACTAATATGCTCGGAAACATGACGGGCACAGAGTTTTTAATATGTGCAAGCTGTATATGATGACTCTGGATTTTGCACCCTTTTACATGAGTCCGTCTGTTTCTGTACTAGTCCCACACTGTTTGAATCACTATAACATTAAGATAGATTTTTAATATTGGTAGGGGACAGTCTCCTTTATTAATCTTCATTTTCAAATTTTCAAAATATCTTGGCTGATATAGCATGTCCACTATTTCAGATCATTTTCCCAAGTTCTAATAATATAAAGGATTGAGTAAAATTAACCAAAAATTAAAATTG
>NW_012110253.1:143517-151256 GCF_000951045.1 Mandrillus leucophaeus
TTCTTTCTTTCTTCATTGTTCTAGGGTACATGTGGAGAGTGGGCAGTTTGTTACGTAGGTATACACGTGTCATGGTGGTTTACTGCATCCATCAACCAGTCACCTACATTAGGTATTTCTCCTAATGCTATCCCTCCCCTAGCTCCCCACCCTCCAAGAGACACCGGTGTGTGACGTTCCCCTCTCTGTGTTCATGTGCTCTCATTGTTCAACTCCCACTTATGAGTGAGTACACGTAGTGTTTGATTTTCTGTTCTTGTGTTAATTTGCTGAGAATGATGGCTTCCAGCTTCATCCATGTTCCTACAAAGGACATGAACTCATCCTTTTTATGGATGCATAGTATTACATGGTGTATATGTGCCACATTCTTTTTATCCAGTCTATCATTGGTGGGCATTTGGGTTGGTTCCAAATATTTACTATTGGGAATTGTGCCACAGTAAACATACGTGTGCATGTGTCTCTATAGTAGAATTATTTATAATCCTTTGGGTATATACCCAGTAATAGAATTGCTGGGTCAAATGGTATTTCAGGTTCTAAATCCTTGAGGAATCACCACACTGTCTTCCACAAAGGTTGAACTCATTTACACTCACACCAACAGTGTAAAAGCATTCTTATTTCTCCACATCCTCTCCGGCATCTGTTGTTTCCTGACTTCTTAATGATGGCCATTCTAACCAGCATGAGATGGTATTTCACTGTGGTTTTTGATTTGCATTTCTCTAATGACCGATGATGATGAGCTTTTTTTCATATGTTTGTTGGCTGCAGAAATGTCTTCTTTTGAAAAGAGAAACACAATTTTCAATGGTTATTTACATGCAACACTGTTCATTTTAAGTACACATTTAATTGAGTGCCCACCATGTTTTCATAAGTATCATGGAGCATTATATTTGATATATAGTTCCCCCATTGAACTCTAAATGGTTAAGTCATCTGCTGAGATAAATCATACAGCTGTGAAGTAACAGAGTGGGACTGTGAACCCACATCTGTTTGACTTCAAAAGCCTAAGCACTCTATAATTATGTTCATTTTTTCTACTGAAGAATTCAGAGCCTTTTAATATTGCAAAAATATCCTGGGATTTAGGAGAAGCTGTTCACAAGTGGTGACATGTGTGAGTCTCTAATACCCCTTCATTGTTGGGGTTTCCCCAGTCTTGCAAATGGAAGACTTCATTGCTATCTTTAAAGATATCCTTTTGCCTATGGAGTCACTGCAGCCAGTTTGAAGGTCACAGTTTTTTCCCTTCTTGCAGCAGTTCCCTTGGCTATCCCCATGCAGAACCCTTTTCCCTTTCTTTTTTCCCCAATACTTATTGTTTCATTCACATATTTACTCACTCACATGTATTTATTGAGTGTCCCCATGAGCCTTAGTGCACAGTTCTAAGACTTGTTATCTTTCCATGTTTTGTTCTCCTGTCCTTTCTTGGTCTCCGCTTACTAAAGTCACATTTTTTATTCTAAGGCCATGCCATTTATGGATGTTCTGAAGAGTAGCAGAGGTAAGAATCTTGCCAAGCAAAATGCTATGAAGGCCTAAAATACTTTCTTTAAATTATTCTGCTTAGTGACCTTGCTAAAACCTTCCTTTCTCTGATTTCAGACCACTTTTTTGAATTCTTGTGAGTATATTTAACTGTTTGCTAAGGATGAGTGTTAATTAATTTCTGTAATATTGGATCACCTCCCAGTCCTGCAGTCTCCACATAAGCAGGATCACTTCCAGTCTGTTAAATTGCATGCTATATTCGGGAAATTTCCCTTATAAAATATATAGTATCACTATATAGTTATCCAGATAATACTGTTAACTGTTCTCTGGCTACAAAATTTCAAAAATTTGTTTATCAAATGGTCCTCTTTACACAGTAATGTCCTTGCAGAAAGGAAATTAAAAGGTGTTTGTTGTTCTACAAGAGTGTAAAATTAAGAAGAAAAATAAAATTTAGAAAAATTTCACTTTTAGTTTTTCAGAAAAAAAGACCCTAACCTTTTATAATTCAAAATAGTACAGATTAAAATCAAACCCTTTACAGAGATTATACAAATTTATTCTTTGGCCTAAAGATTTGCTTTCAATTAATCTATTATTTTATGAATGTCATAATGCATTAATTAGAAATTATATCACATTTCCTGCCAATTTTATTTTATGTATTTAAAAAAATGTTTATGAATACAAAATAGTTGTACACATTCATAGGATACATGTGCTATTTTGATACAAACATACAATGTGTACTGATCAAATCAGGGTAATTGGGATATCTATTGCCTCAAACCTTTATCATTTCTTTGTGTTAGGAACACTCCAATTTAACTCCTAGAGTTATTTTCCAAAATATGAAAAATTATTCTTGACCACAGTCACCCTTTCATGCTACTGAACACCAGGATCTTATTCATTTATCTAATTGTATTTTTGTACCCACTAACCAACCTATAATTTTTCTCCCTTCCCTGTTACCCTTCCCAACATTCTGATAACTTACATCATTCTACTCTACTGGTAACCGTCATTCTATTCTATCTTCATGAGATCAATTTTTAAAGCTCCTACATATATGATATTTGTCTTTCTCTGCTTGGCTTATTTCACTTAACATAATGTTCTCCAGTTCCATTCACATTGTTTCAAATAACAGAATTTCATTCTGTTTCATGACTGAATAATAATTGTGTATATGTACCACCTTTATTTCATTCATCCATTGACGGACACTCAATGAATGGTTGATTCCATGTCTTGACTATTTTGAATAGTGCTGCAATAAACATGGGAGTACAGATGTCCCTTTAATGTACTGATTTTCGTTCTTTTGGATATGTCTTACAGCAGGATTGCTGCTACTGCTAATTAAAAGAGGAAGAGGAAGGAGAAGGAGAAGGAGAAGGAGAAGAAAAGGATCCACAGCAGTAGAAACAAAATGTTGCATTGACAAAAATCAATCTTCTAAAGAAGGATCAGGTGAACTGACCAACGCTCCAGGACTGCAATTAGACATCTATTGATTTTATGAACACACTGTAGGGTGCATTTATATATACTCAAAACAGACATGTTTACATAAAAGAATAAAAGGCTATATTCCCAAGAGGGTGAAATAACCATACATGTTATTTCATAAAGCTCATAGATTTAACTTTTTGAGAAAACATAAATTATGGTAATTTTTCTGATCATTATTGTAAGAGATTTGTCAGAAATCAGTAGAGATGGTTTCTCATGTGTTAAAAAATTAGGGCTAAGGAAATTAAGATGGCAAATGACAAATACTAAACTAAATGTTTCTTATGCTGCAATATTTAATAGGATGCTATCTTGGCACTCATGCTTTCAAGCATGGTCTTGTCTGCCTACATTTCTGAACCATGATTCCAACTCTCCAATGTCCACACAATGTCCACTGAGAAGCTCTTGCACTGTCCTTTAGTTCATTTGTACTCAAATCTGTTCTCTACCATCTCAATTGATTCTAGAGTCCTCTAGTAACTTTGGTACCTGAGTGCTCTGCAATGTCTGGTAATATTCCCAATGATTCTCAGTCCTGGAAGCCCACCTGTCCCTAGGCCGATCCAAGGTAATAGGAATGCTCCAGAAGGATGACTGAATCAGACTTTGCTTCCACTTTTTACTTCCCCTCTGACTCTCGGGGGGAAAAATAGTTCTGGGAAGCTAAAGTGGATAAAGGAAGGAAGAGTATGCAAATAGGTAAAAATTGTAGACAGTGGCTGATTTGTTTGTGAACAGCAAAGGCCTACCTTTTCATCTACCCAACTTTCCCCTCCTAGGGAACATTTTGAAGTAAAGTTCCAAAATTATTATTTTTATATGTCTTGATTTTCTTTCCATTTTAATTAATTTATTTGTCTGCTAAACCAGGTAACTCCAAGTCTCGGTCCTCTTAGGTTCCTTGAGGCAAGGCATCTTGCTCCTCTTTGGCAACCTGCTCTGTAGGAACACAACGTTGCAGCCCCTTCTGCTCAGTTCATCCAGTTACCATCCACCTGTTTCTTAACCTGTAAACTTTTCTTGAAATCAATCATCCATTAAACCATCCTTTCTTATTCTTTGTCTTTATGAGTTTATGCAGTTTTTCTTTTCCTTTTAGTGGAAAGGGGAGAGGATCAGGAGGAAAATGCACATAATTAGCTCACATTATTTAGCCAGAAATCTCCACCAATTTCTAATCTTTTGAGAAGTACTTACATGTAAGTTGCCAAAAAACAAAAACAAAAACAAAAACAAAACAAAAAAAAAGCAAAAACAAAAACAAAAAAAAGCAAAAACAAAAACAAAACAAACAAACAAAAAAACCTTTTCTAATTTTTAGAAACAAAACAGAAATACTAAAAGGTCTCATTTTTGCAAGACTAAAAAACACAAGAATTCCAAAGAGAAATTCATCAGGTCATAAAAGCTGTGTGTATTTGATCGTATAGCAAATAGTCAAATTACAAATACATTTAAAATGAGGCCAGGTGCAGTGGTTCACACCTGTAATACCAGCACTTTGGGAGGCCAAGGTAGGCAGATGGCTTGAGCCTAGGGGTTCGAGGCCAGCCAAGGCAACATGGTAAAACCTCATCTCTACTAAAAATATAAAAATTGTCTGGGTGTGGTGGTGCATGCCTATAATCCCAGCTACTTGGGAGCCAAAAGCACAAGAATTGCTTGAACCCAGAGGGCAGAGGTTGTAGTGAGCTGAGATTATACCGCTGAGATTATACCACCCAGCTTGGGCGACAGAGAGGGACTGTGTTTCAAAAAATAAAAATATAAAAATAAATAAATAAATACATTTACAATAATGAAAATCAAACAAGTTTAATGTTACTTTGAAATGAATATTTATATTATGCACTTTTCTGTTTAAATTATTTTAAAATAAGTAGCATAAGAAATTTTTTCAATAGGCAAGTTTTACATTATAAATACCAAAGGATGAAAATAAAATAAGTTTAATGTTATTTTTAAATGAATATTTGTATTATATATTTTCTGTTTAAATCATTTTACAATAAGCAGTATGAGAATTTTTTTCAATATGTCAGTTTTTAAAATATGTTATAAATACTATTGTTTGCATTAAAACTAATTTTATAAAAATATTTAATAATAAATTGGTCCTAAATGTTTTACTTCAAATAAACTCATATATTATGAAAAAAATTTAAAAGACTTAAGGACTTTTAACATGCCACTTAACAAATTTTACTGTGAAAGGATTTGTGACTCAATAAATTTTAGAAAGTGCTGAGTGAGATGCCCTGCAGTCCTTCCTAATGTGAGCTAAACCCTAATAGGGTGGGATGAAACCCCAATAGTTCTATTATTTTAAAATTATACTTTAACATGTACATATTTCTTAAAGTACATTTTGAATGTGAGATATTTTAAACTTCTTCCATTTAACAAGTATTTACTGAACAGTCTCTCCCAGGAACTCTTCTAGGCAGTGGGATATAACAGTAAACAAAACAGATAAGGTGTTCATGAAGATTAAGTTTTCAGAGTGAGGGATAGCTATAACAGTAAATAAACAAACACATAAACAGGATAAAGGTGATGAAAGTATACAAAGGAAATAAAGAAATATGATAGATATTATCTGGCTAATGGAATGGAAAACATCGCTTCTGGGGTGATATTTATCCAAATTGTAGGGTTTCTTGAGAGGCTGTTGAGCTGGCTGAAGGTTTATCCTTTCTTTCAAATTGCTGAAATACTATAGAGATGACATGGTGGTTAGACAAAGATAGCACATTGGGCACCACCCATGAAGCCTGAGCACGGGTAGCAAATCTTTTGGGTTGTCTGCTCAGCACACAAAGACCTCCCGTCTTGCCCCCTCTTCTACCACAGGATGTGGCCCCATAGTCATACATGTAAACCAAGATGGTTCTGCCTTGAGTGCAGTTGATTAGACTAGGTCAGAACCAACACACAGTTATTTTCTCAGTGTGCTTGGAAATGGAATATGAACATGGGCAGCCAACTTGGACACACATTGTGGACCCACCTTGTGAAAGTCCATTCAGTAAGGAAAAAACAAAGCAGATGTGCTGAGAGAAGCATTTCTAGGGAAGAGAGTTCTGACGGTGCTACTAGGTTATCAATTGCCTTCAGGTGCCCAAATTTAGGCCTTCTTGGGCCCGCTGCCACATCCCAACTTTGAGTCCTTACCGGAAAATATCAATTTTAAAAAATTAAATTTAGCTCCCACTTGTTTCTGTTAGCAAAAGTGATTTTTTGAAATAACACATGAATGACAATGCACAATGTGCCTGAGTGTCCAATATTGAGGAAACAACTAATTTTCACATGAGCATACAAGTTGTTAACCAGCAACACCTGACCCACTCTTTAAACCTGAAGAAATACTTACACTACTTACAAAATGGATCTACTGCCTGAGATTAACTTTGTATTCTTGGATTTTATTTGTATCCCCATAAACAAGCGCAATCAGTTTTTAAGCTTGACACATCAATCTGGCTACATGCTAATTCTGGTATGGTAATTTCTGGTAAATTTTTAAACTAATCTTTGGTTAGTCCATCTTTAATGGGTCTAATGCATGCACAGGAAAAATTATGTCTCAATACATAACATTAACATATTAATTTTTGTTTACCTTCTGTAAAGTTTTTAAAACTATTGTAACAAAATAAACATAACACAAAATTGACCATTTTAGCTATTTTAATGTGTACAGTTCAGTGGCATTAAGTACACTCGTATGTTAATTTTGCTAAAACTTAAACACACACACACAGATTGAATATTAAACGAACTAAAAATGTTCCTCATCTACAAGAGATATGCACAATTTTTATTAATTCATCAATCAAACATTTGCCTATTTCGTGTCTGTCATTGTGGTAGAAATTAGAGATACAAAGATAAATCACACGTTGCTATGAAAAGTTTGCAGTCAACTGGGGAGTTTGATACTTGAACAAATACTTGCATTACAGTTTAATAAGTAACAGTTTACACAAGGTACAATAGGTAAAATAAGCAAAAGCTTCACCTTGGAGGAGATGCAGAAGCTAACTTTTGAGGGATGAGTAGGAGTTCATCAGGTGGAAAAGGCTAGGGGAGATTTTGAAGCTAAGGTACCAGCACAGCAAAGGCATAACAGTTGCTAATACAGTATATGTGCAGAAAGGCAATATAGGTTGGATTGGTGGGCATCATAGTTGTTTAGCAAAGTTAGTCATGTGGATCTTAGGTTTCTGATTTGTGCTATATCCATGAAATAAGGGTAATATTTTCAAAAGTTTTTTCCCCATATTTGCACGTCACTCAATATTAATATCTGAATATTATTACTAATGCACTCAATTCACTTCTTAACTGAAATAAATTTATTTTAAAAGGAAGTTCTACTTCACTACCCTAGAAAAAGAAAACACTATCACTTTGTGAAAATCAAAGCTAATACAATAAAAACAAAACAAATAAATTACTAAATTCTAGTTATCTACCACTGATGCTAAAAGATTCCAAAGCAGAGATTTTAGAGTAAAGAAGATTAGTATTAAAAACCCTTAAAAGTAAACAAAATAGAGAACTGCTTCTTGAATTCATCAGAAAATATGAAAGAGATTGCAAAAATTTTCTCCCATTCTGTAGGTTGCCTGTTCACTCTGATGGTAGTTTCTTTTGCTGTGCAAAAGCTCTTTAGTTTAATGAGATCCCATTTGTCAATT
>NW_012110253.1:152916-192020 GCF_000951045.1 Mandrillus leucophaeus
AAAAAAAAGAAAATATGAAAGAGAATTGAAAGAGGAATATTTTCTCAGTATGTGATTCTGTTATTTAAGACCATATTCATGTATCTCCCTAAATCTTTTCAAGCACTATCAGTGAGACACATTGCATATTTCATAAAACCTGGACTACGGAATTTTGATGTTGGAACAAGTAAGTGGAGAATAAAGGAGATTTAGAGTATTTAAGGCCTTTGAAGTCCAGGCCATACAGTTGTTAATACATAGCATAAAAATATGATACAACTGCACTGATGAATTAGGAAATGAACAAAGTGGAATCAGAAAAGATAGGGTTATTAAGATGGAGAAAAAGAGCAAAACATTGATGCAAGGCAAATTTCTCTGTCAGAAGTACATTATAGATTCTCAAGAAGTGTTTGTTTCCTGGCTGACAGATAGGAATCAAGAGCACAAAGTGTTGGACAGTGAGTATTTGAAAAGAGCAAGGAACCTGTTAAGTTAGAGATGCAGCGACTTAACATTGGCTAGACTGAATTCAGCCTTATTTCTGTCTAAAATCTATTCCTTCTCTTTACTCTTTCAGGAAATCACACTACTTCCTGGGTGTGAATTTTTCTTGTTGCAGAAACAGAAATGATTACGAGTTTCTGCAACAGTAGATTTGTTGTTACCTTCCAGGCAGCTACATGGATCTTGTTACTGATTATGTTTCCCTTATTGAATAACCTACTAAACACCTTTGTGCTGAATTGATTTGTGACCCAACTTTAGCAAGTTTATAAGCTTTCATTAAATACATTTGTGTACTCATGTCACTTTTAGTTCTATCTTATTTTGTTATAATACCATAGTTTTCCATCTGTCTCATGCTTTTCTTTTGGTTGCATTTCATTTATTTGGTTTTCTTTGTCTTTAATTTTTTTCTAAAATTTGTGCTGCTGATACTAATCTTTTTAATTTAATCTTTCTAGCCACCTTAAATCATTTTTGAAAACTCGATTAGTATATAAATAAATGGACATCAAATTCCACTCAATTGCACAAATCGGAATCTGTAGTCACTTTTGATACGACGTTTTGATTACCATATCAAACTAAACAATAAATGTTACGTAATTCATTCTTTCAACTCCTTTCCAATCTGTCCCATTTATATCAATCCACGGTTGCTACATTTATTATGCATTCAAGTTTCTTAAACAAGTTGCTAAAGGAGCTTTCTAGCTGGTCAGATGGTATCTACTTATTTCCGTGAGCTTTTCTTTATAGAGCCTCCAGAGTTAATTTTCTTAAAATAAAACAAACAAAAACAACAACTCATTAATATACTCCCCTGCTCAATCTCAATGCCTCCCAGCTTTCAGAATCAAGTCCAAACGCTGCAACAGCATATAAGGCATCTAACAATGTGCCTTCCCCCTTTTGCTGACTCTTCCTTTAAACATCCTTGGCCTCTTCTCTCACAATGAGCCTTTTAAATAATACATTATACACTTACTGAACTATTTGTTATTTTCTACCATACTGTGCGCTCTCAAATCTCTCTTGCTAGACTACCCTTTCTAGGCTGTGCAGAGCCAGAGAAAACTGTCCTTGAACTCTCAAAGTATAGAGGAATTTTAAAGTTAATAAGTATTGATCAGTAGCTCAGGTCTATGAGCAAGGTCATTTTAGGAAGTAGATGTTAAGTGGGTGATTGAGCTACACCGTATCCAAAAAGAGAGAAAACAGACAAGTCTCAACTCCACCCTGCCTAAGACAAGAAGGGTACTGCAAATCTATAAAAGAATATTCTCTCCTACCACCATCTACCACCATATATCATAGATTATTGGAAGAGGGTCTGGTGGTTATGTGATCAATAATGCAAGTGACTGGAACTCCTGGTCAAATTGATACCATAACTTTTTCATTCTTTGGATGTTTTTCTTCTTTTTTTTTTGTAAAAGTAGATTAAGGAATATTAGCTTCTGACAGCCTCCGCAATCCCTAGTTTCTTGAGAAAATCTGTACAGGGGAAAAAAACTGTCCTGTCTACACCAATCTGGGAAGTTCTACCTACCTGATCTCAAAAGATAAAGTAAGTTTATTCTTTAGAATAAAGCTAAACAATGTTTAGATAAAAGTTACAGGCCCAGCATGGTGGCTCATGCCTATAATCCTAGCACTTTGGGAGGCCAAGGCAGAAGGATCGCTTAAGACCAGGAGTTTGAGACCAGCCTGGACGACACACTATGACGTCGTCTCTACAAAAAAAATTAAAAATTAGCTGTGAGTGGTGGTGTGTGCCTATAGTCCCAGCAATTCAGGAGGCTAAGGCAGGAGGATCGCTGAAGCCCAGGAGTACAAGGTTGCATGAACTGTGATCCCACTCTTGTACTCCAGCCTGGGTAACAGGCAAGACTCTGTCTCGAAAAACTAAAAAAAGAAAAAGAAAAAAGTTATAACAACTTATTAATTATTAAAATCCTATTGCCTCTTTGCTTTCTGGCATAGAAGACAAACTTTAAATTTCCTTGAGAGACTATATAGATTCTTAAACACATTATCAGCGGCAAAAAGAAGAACCGTAATTACTTGGTTGGAAATAAAAAACTGCTCCTTCAACAAAGCAGCGGATGTTGGATTTAAGCAATGGACTCCATTTGAGAAAAGTGTACCCATTAAAAAGATCAATATTTCTAGCTCTAGGGGGTCAAGCAAATGTTTTTAAATTCTGCCAAAAAAATATAATAATGACTGTGAGCATTTCACCTGGCAAACATTTTAGTCTTAAGGTCTGTCATACTTACAGACTTCGGAAGATGAAAAACAAACAAACAAAATAACCTCTAAATATCGATTGACAAATGATTTACAGAATCAACATGTCATTAAAATGTCAACTATATAAACAAGCTGCACAATCATATTTATGGTAGACTTGACTAAGTCAGTAAGGAGTCAGTAAGGAGGATACATACTGTTTACTTATATATATGTAAGTGTGGTTGCTCCAGTTGCATGCAAAAAACTTCATCCTACACACACACACACACACACACACACATATATATATATATATATATCAGACACTAAGAAAACAAATACATCTGGTTTCCCAATAATACAAATTGAATGAGTTTTTAACACTGGTTAGCACTGATTTCCCTTTTTCGAATTTTTTGAAGGGGTTTAAAAACTCTTTTAAATCTTACCATGTTAGAGAATCATATAAATGCCTACAGGTTTATCTAACTTCCCACTGGCATATTTGATAATTCAGTTCAAAATCAATGACAGTTCATCATTCCACACAGGGTTTCAATGTTTCTATTTGAAATATACAGAAACTGGAGCCAACTACAAACAGCAAATTTTATTTTGGATTCCCAGCTGGGATAATTCCATGGTAAGCTAAAGAAGGAAAAGTCTAATTCTCCTAAGGTTCAATCAAAATATCCTGACCTTAGAAATCCAGAATCATCCATGTAAATAATGTATTTGGAATTTGTTAAATGTGTTCATTTTTTCCCTCAGCCTACCATATATCAACAATAAAATAGAAAGGAGTTTTTCACATTCTCTCATCTCACTATTTTGGGTTGTAAGGGATAAAAAGCAATCAGAATGCAACTGCATGGAAAGTTGACTCGCCATTGCAAGGTGGTATGAGGGAATTACATGGAGTTCTCCCTAGAGTGCAGGGATTATTTTATTCTGATTGGACAACTGCCCACATTATTTGTTCATGAAATACAGAAGAGATTACTAACAACCCTAATGATATCTTTCATTGGTAGGTTTAAAACAAAACAAAACTGTAGGCAACTCTGATGCTTTTATTATAAGAAGAAATTGGACTGGGTAAGGGAACAGAGAGAAGCATTGGTAGATGTGGTTGCTCCAGTTGCATGCAAAAAGCTTCATTCAATCTGTGCACTTAATTTCTACTGCTAAATTAATCTAAGAGATTCAGAGCTTTCAATACTGTTTTTTTCTTCCATATCCTTTTCTAAATGCTATGACATTCAACAAATTTGTGTCCTTTCAAACATTCTTTCCTTCTTGCAGGGGAAGTTTTCATAGAAACTAGTAAATATTAGCTCAAATCCTAACATCAATTTGATTCCTGGTTTGAGTAAAATTTTTAAGTCACTTTTGTAGTTTTCCTTGACTTTATTTATCTTTCCTTGAGCTCTCTCTAAATCACTCTATCTTGGATTGCTTTTCAATAAGGAGTCTGTATTATTCTGTTGATATAAAAGGCCTCATTTTGAAGATAGCAAAGTAGCAGTTAGATATTGATTTGTTGATACACTGTAACTTTACTATCTCCATATCCCATTAGTCTCAGACTTCTGGGCCGTGATGGATTCCAAATTCGCTAATGTTGTTGTTTCGAACTATTCAAAAAGTAGCATCCACAAGAGGCAATTATATAGGGTGAATGCACAGATTAGACTTCAGAAATCATGTACTCCAGTCACTCAGTTATGTAGATGATGAAATAAACCAAAAAACATTGAATTACCTACCTAAGAATGCACATTTACTATGTAGAAATGACAGCACTTGAAACTGGGTCTTATAAATCCCTCTCTAGGAAGGAATTCTACAGGTGACTTTCCCTAATTTAAGATTGTGTTTATAATCAATTATACTTCCTTTATAAGTGTTATTCATTTGCTTTTAATTAAGTAGTTCTCTTATTAAAATAACAACCAATATGTAAGAATATATTTTGTATTTCCATTAGTATCCGGAAACCCAGTGACTCGTATTAAAGTCTAAGAACTATCTTAAATCCCAACAATTAGTTTTCTATTTTGTCCAATTTTTTATATTATTTCTTAATATAAATCTCATAACCACCTTATGAAGCAAGTACACATATTATTTCTGTATTATATATGATAAAATTGGGACTTAGGACAGTCTACTAACTTATGCAAGATCATATAACCATTAACACTGTATAGCCATTTAGAGAAGGCAGAAGTTAGGTAGTTCTGCATAATAGTCAGGGTCTTTCCATGACCCTTAATTTTGGAACCACTGTTAAGAAAGCATTATTCAACAAAATCACAGTTACTTTATTCTTGAAAAGTGTCTTTCACTAAGCTGCATTCAGTGTTGTGGCCTTGATTTATCTATCTTGGGGACTCTGCATATAGCTGGGTGGTGTAAGTCTCGCATAATGTCAACGAGAGCCATTTGTATAGAAGACATTGAAAATGATGCCTCCCAGAGTTGTGAAATGCAGAAACTCTTCATTGAGTCATGGAAATAAAACTGCTGTGTGATACCATTAGTACATTTATTACAGGGAAGTTATTGAGTAGCTCATTCTCACATGATGAAATTTCTTCTTTTTGAAAAATGTTTTGAGAAAAATAGTTTCCTGACTACTAGGAAAAACTTTTTTTCTAAGGAATAAGTTCACATTTTCTTCATGAAAAATTTAGAGTAGTGTGTTCACCATTTGTGTTTTGACTGCCATGAAGTTCAATTTAAGATATTTGGCAGCACCACAACTTGAACATCAGTAGACTAAACTTTTTCTTAATCTTATTTTTAAACCCTATATTTCCCAGTCTTTTTAAATTTTTTTTTATATGCCATCACACTGACCTGAACGTGAATATTTGGTATACCCATAGTAGAAGACTGGAAGTAGTAAGTTAAGATTTGTCTGCAAATGGAATATATAAAGCTGGCTATAGTTTTTAATAATTGTATTGTGTAAATTAAAACATTTAGTTTGAGACTTAGAGAGAAAAATGTCTTTCAGTGTTCCTAAAAGAGCTTCAAGAGAACCTTACGTAGTAGCGAAATTGTTAATAAAATTGGAAACATTGTTCCCTTTTATTCTTCCCAGCCTTATAATCGTGCCTGTCCTACTTTGGATACAATTCAGATAACCTCCAAGAGGGCTATATAAAAGATTAAGTAAAATGATAGTGAATAGTTTTTTCACTGACCACATTTATCAGTCCAGGAAAGTTGAAACATGCACAGAATAATGGCTAAATATAAAATAATATATTATATTGGGACTTAAAATAGCAATATAAGTGAAATTTCCAACACGTTTTTCCCATTTGAAATACCGGGTTTTATATATTAATGAAAATAGCAAGGAAGGTTTGATTTCAATCCATGTAACTATGCTTACAGTAATGGCCCATAGTTCCATCATTTTATTACCTACAAACTTCAAAAGGCTCTGGAAGTATTTAAATTGTGAAGCTAATTATTTTGGTGGGAATGTAAATTAATACAAACACTATGAAGAACATTTTGGAGGTTCCTCAAAAAAAAAAACTAAAACTTGAGTTACCATATGATCCTGCAATCCCACTGCTGGAGACACGCCCAACAGAAAGGAATTTAGTTTATCAAAGAGGTGTCTGCACTCCCATGTTTGTTGGAGCACTGTTTACAGTTCTTAAGATTTGAAAGCAATCTAAATGTCCATCAACAGATGAATGGATAAAGAAAATGTGGTACATATACACAATGAAGTACTATTCAGCCATAAAAAAGAATGAGAGCCAGTCATGTGCAACAGCATAGATGGACCTGCAGATCATTATGTTAAGGGAAATAAGCCAGGCACAGAAAGATAAACTTTGCATGTTGTCACTTATTTGTGGGATCTAAAAATCAAAACAATTGAACTCATGGACATAGAAAGTAAAAAGATGGTTAAAAGAGCTGAGAAGGGTATTGGGGGTTGGGAATGGGGTGGTGGTGAGGATGGTTAATAAGTACAAAAAACTAGAAAGAATAAATAAGACCTAGTATTTTCTAGGACAAGAGGGTGACTATAGTCAATAATAACTGTACATTTTAAAATAACTTAAAGAGTGTAGTTGGATTATTTGCAATTCAATGGATAAAAACCTGAGGGGATGGACACCCCATTCTTCATGATGTACTTATTTCATGTTGCCTGTATTCATCAAAACATCTTATGTGTCCCATAAATATATATACCTACTATGTGCCCACAGAAATTAAAAATTCAAATGCTAATTATTTGTGTTATAAAAGTTAATATAAAACAAAAAAGACATAAATGATCTGAATAACATAATTAAACAGCTTGAAAAATGTGTATATAAAAAAAACCCACATTCTTCTCCAACAGACACAGAGAACATTTTGATAAAAATTAGTATATATTAGCCTGCAAAATAAGTTGTAATAAAATCTGAAGAAACCTTTGGAGAAAATTCAAGAAACAATGGTCTGTTGGGCAATTGCTCACTGACTGCTTTTATAAATAAAGTTTTTTTACAGCACAGTCATGTCCATTAATTTACATGTTGTCTATGGCTTCTTTTGCAGTAGAGTGCCACAGTTGAAAATTTGAAAGTTACAATTACAGAATTCCAGACTAGGTTAAAAAAAAAAACAAAACAATAAAATAAAATAAGTTTAAAAAGAAATTACAATGGAGATGGAAAAATATTTAAAATTGACAATAATGAAATCATAATATATCAATGATTATAGAGATGCAGCTAAGCATCACTTAGAAGGAACGGTATTAAATGCATTCACTATAAGAAAGAAGGAAAGAATACAAAAGAAAGAGAGAAAAAATAAACTTGTCAAGCAGAATTATACCCCCAGTAAAATGGACAACATAAAGATCTTTTCATATAAACAAGACATAGTAGAGTTCATTACTAGCATTTTATACATATGAACTGCAAGGTGGCAGCAAGGCTGGGGGAGGGGTGTCCACCATTGCTGAGGGTTGAGTAGGTAAACAAAGGGGTCTGGGTGGAGCTCACCGCAGCTCAAGGAAGCCTGCCTGCCTCTATAGACTCCACCTCTGGGGGGAGGGCATAGCTGAACAAAGGGCAGCAGAAACTTCTGCAGACTTAAATGTCCCTGACTGACAGCTTTGAAGAGAATAGTGGTTCTCCCAGCATGGAGTTTGAGATCTGAGAACAGACAGACTGCCTCCTCAAGTGGGTCCCTGACCCCCAAGTAGCCTAACTGGGAGGCACCTCCCAGTAGGGGCCGACTGACACCTCATACAGCCAGGTGCTCCTCTTAGACGAAGCTTCCAGAGGAAGGATCAGGCAGTAACATTTGCCGTTCTGCAGTATTTGCTGTTCTGCAGCCTCTGTTGGTGATATCCAGGCAAACAGGGTCTGGAGTGGACCTCCAGCAAACTCCAACTAACCTGCAGCTGAGGGTCCTGATTGTTAAAAGGAAAACTAACAAACAGAAAGGACATCCACACCAAAACTCCATCTGTACATCACCATCATCAAAGATCAAAAGTAGATAAAAACCACAAAGATGTGGAGAAACCAGAGCAGAAAAGCTGAAAATTCTAAAAATCAGAGTGCCTCTTCTCCTCAAAAGGAATGCAGTTCCTCGCCAGCAACGGAACAAAGCTGGATGGAGAATGACTTTGACGAGTTGACAGAAGTAGTCTTCAGACGATCCATAATAACAAACTTCTCCGTGCTAAAGGAGGATGTACGAAACCATCACAAAAAAGCTAAAAATGTTGAAAAAAGATTAGATGAATGGCTAAATAGAATAAACAGCATAGAGAAGACCTTAAATGACTTGATGGAGCTGAAAACCATGGCCCAAGAACTACGTGATGCATGCACAAGCTTCAGTAGCCGATTCAATCAAGTGGAAGAACGGGTATCAGTGATTGAAGATCAAATGAATGAAATGAAGTGAGAAGAGAAGTTTAGCTTTTATACATATTAAAGGAAATCCTTCAGACAGAAACTTGGAAGTATACAAAGAAATGAAGAGCCTTGGAAATAGTAAAATTAAAGTAAAAATAAAAGAAATAATTTTAAATTATCTAAACAAAGCAATGTTTTGAATCTATAACATAGGTAAAAGAAAAGGAATGATAAAAATAGCAATGGATGGGAGAGAGGAAAATGAAAATATATTGTTAAATTTCTTACAGGATATATAAAGTGGTATTGTAATATTTGAATCTAGATAGTGATGAATTAATGATGTTTACAGTAAACTCTGGAGAAACTACTAAGAAAAAATTAAAGAAAGTAGTGTAACTAGTAAGACAATTGTGAAAGTAAAGTATAATCAGAAAAAATCTAATAAATATATAAATAACATTATATTTAAATTTAACACTCACAGTGATTACATTAAATATAAATTATCTAAACTGATTCAAAGGCTGACTTGGTCAATGAGAAAAGAATACACACTATATAAAATTTAATCAGAAGAAAATGTATCAGCTATATTGACATTAAAGAAATTTCAAAACAAGGATTATTTTTAAAAAAATAAAGACATCACATGTTTTCACTGTAATTGCTAATAATAAAAAAAGTAATCACTAAGGAGAATGAATAATGCTAAATGTATACACATTTAACAGCAGAGCTTCAAAATACAGGAAATAAAGCTGACAGAACTGAAAGTAGAAATAAACAAATTCACAATTATTTGAATTACTTTACACACCTAGGTAACTGATAGAACATATATGCAGAAAATCAAGTATATAGAAGAACTGAACAATGCTGTCAGCCAACTTGACCTAATTGACATTCATGGAACATTATACCCAGTAATAAGCAAGGTACATAATTTTTTGAAGTACATATGGGCATTTACCAACACAGAACACATCGAGCCTTAGAACAAACTTTAACAAACTTTAAAAAAATGGAAAACATACAAGATATATTATCTGACCACAGTGAAATTTAACTAGAAATCAGTATTCAAAAGGTATCTTGATAATACTCAAATATTGGAAATTAAGCAACATATTTCTAAGCAATTCATGGATCAATGAGGAAACTACACTGGAAGTTAGAAATTATTAATTAAATGAAAATGAAAACACATATCAAAATATTTTGAATACATCAAAGAAGTCTGTAGAAAAAAATGTATAGCATCAAATGATTAGTAAAAGAAGAGGTATCTGTTAGGCTGTTCTTGCATTGCTATAAAGAAATACCTAAGACTGGGTAATTTATAAAGAAAAGAGGTTTAATTGGCTCACAGTTCTGCAGGCTGTACAGGAGGCATGGCACTGGCATTGGATTGGCTCCTAGGGAGGCCTCAGGGAGTCTTTACACATGGTGGAAAGCAAAGCTGGAGGAGGCACGTCACATGGCCAGAGCAGGAGCAAGAGGAAGAGTGGGAGATGTGCCACACACGTTAAACAACCAGATCCCAGGCAAACTCACTCACTACCTTGAGGACCACACTAAACCATGAGGAACCTGCTCCAATAATCCAAAGACTTCCCACCAGGCCTCATCTCCAACACTGGGATTACATCTCAACATGAGATTTGGAAGGGACATACAAACTATATCAGTATCCAAATCAATGATTTTACGTTCTATCTTAGGAAACTAGAAAGAGAAGACAAAATTAAACCAAAAGAGAGCAGAAGTAAGAAAATGATAAAGACAAGAGCAGAAATCAATGAAATTGAAACACAATAAAGTCAATGTAACAAAATACAAATTTCTATGAGAAATCAATAAAACCAGTAAACCTGTAGCTAAATGTGTAATAATAAAAAGAGAACACACAAATTACCCATATCAGGAATAGAAGAAGGGCATCTATTATAGATGCTACAGATAATAAAAACTAAGACAATATGATGAGTGACTTTTCCTACTAAATTCCACAGAAATGAACAATTTTTTTAAAAGGTATAAACTTCAAAAACTTACTCAAGATGAGATTGATAAGTTGAATAGTTACATATCTATATCTGTATCTACTTGAATATACAGTTAAAGAGAGTTTGTATATTTATGAAGTTCAATTTTCACTAACTATATGACTCAGCAATTCCCAAAACATGTGTTAACCCAAGAAAAAATAAAGCATATGATCTGAAACATAAGATCTAAAAAACAAACTTAGAAGTCTGTTTATTTTATTATCATTTCATTTATATGACATTCTTGAAATGGGAACACTATAGGGGTAGGAAACCAATCAGTTGTTGTCAAGGAATGGGAAAGGAAGAGGGGAATTAACAACAAGAGGCCACCAGTGAACTTTCTGGGGCAATGTAAATGTTCCATTTTCTTATTATGATGATAGAAGTAACATTATTGTAAGTATGTGTTAATATTAATAAAATCGTACACCTAACAAGGATGAACTTTATTGTATATAAATTGAACCTCAATAAATCTTACTCTAAGAAAGAAATTATAGCCTCTAAAATAAGATTTAAGACAAAAATATATGAATATAACTCATTACATTGGCATTATCATCTAATTAAATTCGGAAAGAGCATTTAATAAAATTCAAACCTCTTTTAGTTAATAAAAAAATAGATAACATAAATATAGAAATGTATTAGAATCTCAGTTTGGGCTCCTGCCAAAGGATCCTGACACAAGGATTCAGGTACAATTCTGTTGTATTATAGATGATTTCAGAAAACGCTAGTAGGGAAGTGGGGAAGTGAGACAGAGGGAAAAAAAGGCAATGAAGCATATGTTGTCAAAAAATTTATTACCATAGGTAATTTGAATTTAATTTCACCAAGAAACTCTAGGGGGCATTGTAGAGCACACATCACAAAGTCAGTCCATTGAAGGCACAAGAAATCTAGATATTTATCTACCAACTCCTATCAGTCTCATTGGTATGTTGCAAAACTAGAGAAATTAGAAGAGTGTCTTTCGGGCACAAGAGTATGTAGATAGATTTCTAGAAAAGAATAGAGAACCCAGAAAGAGATACAACCAATTTGGAAAGCTGGTGTAAGATGTAAAGTTGTGAATTAATTAAGAAAATATTATATTCCATTGAAAGCATTGACCCAATTGGCCTTTTCTATGGAAACAGTGATGAAATCATAGCATATCACATTCAATACACAAAATGATTTCCAATTGGATTAAAAATCTAAACAAAAGAAAAATCTTTCTAAAACTTGGGGGAAAAGTAAGATTAATTTTACGAACGTGAGATAGAATTTCTCCCTTAACCAAGGTAGCAAAAACTGAATTTTAAAGAAAAATTATTTGACATAAAATTATTACTTTTTTAATTAAACAGATTATACCACAATATTTTATAAGGAAAAGAGTAGGGGAAGATATCCCAACCCATTTAACAACAAAAAGTAAGCCAGATGAATGTTGTTACATAAATAGATTAGATAGATGGGGATAATTTCTTTTAAGAATCCCTATTAGAATTTAGTTAACCACCTCCATATATTTTCTACATTAAGTAGACTTAAATACACATATTGTACCATCCAAAAAAAAAAAGAAAAAGAAAAATCACTTCTCAAATTGTGGACTCTGGCCCAAGAAACATAATTCAAATGTTCACTACTATATTGCTTATGTTAACTTTCACATTGAACAAATAGGGCTTGCTTTTCTATGCATTATAAGTGAAATTCAGGTTATTTCTCAAGATTTTTGAGGGGCATTTTCAGATAACAAAAATTTCTCTGGTTCTTGAGAAGTCACCTACATATATATTGATTTGTTTTACATGTTTTAAAAAGTGTGTAGTTCAATATTTTCAAGCAGCTTCCACTTTTAACCAAGATATAGTAACAAGGATGTGATTTTCCCTCATTTAAAACAAAGACACAAGAAAGTAGACAATATTTATGGAAAAAAAAAAACTTTTTTTGGCATACAACAAAGGCTAGTGATTCCTGAGAAATGGAAAGGAAAAGAGGTGAGCCCTACAGTTATTACAGCTGACTGCCCTGAGAATGTTTCTGGAATGCAGTGCATGAAGGGGAAACTGAAGAAGAGCTCATTTGATTCCCAGAGCTGAGGAGATAGAGCTGAGAGCTTGGAGAGATTAACACAGTTGGAGCCTGTGGGTCAGAGTGACAGAATATGGGAAAGAATACTAGTGATCTGTAGCAGGTTCCCATAGAGAGAGTTCTGCAGAATACAGATGAATGTGTGTGTGTGTGAAGAAACTACCCAAGGCTGAAGAAAGAATTATCTGTAAGGAATAGAAGGAACAATGTCTGGTTTTCACACAGGACTGGGAATGATGCTCATTACCACCAGCCAAACTGAAAAACATAATTCATAGGGCACTGGTAAGAGTATTCAGGAAGGTCTTGCCTCAGGAGTGGTGAATAATTAGTGCTACACTGAATGCTCCTCTGATTTCATCCAACAATCTTAAAGACTCTAAAGGATCAAACTGTTTTCAAGTAATTTAACTGAGTCTTAGAACGCAGCTCAATACTAATAATAGAAATATAAAATATCCAACACTACCCAAGAAAAACATCATAATCTCTACATCCAATCAAGGATTGCCCAACAGAAAAGAAACAGAAAAATATTACCCATAATAAGAATAATCAATCAACTGAAACCAACACAGTACCTGCAAAGATGATAGAATTAGTAGATTCATTAAAACAATTCTTATTATTACTTTTCATATAATCAAAAATTAAGTTGATACATGGAAGATTTAACAACTCCAAGATTGAAGTTCTGGATATGGAAACTACAATGTTTGAGATGAAAATCGTAGTAGTCCCCCTTATCTGTGGGGATACATTCTAGACCTCCAATGGGTGCCTGAAACCACAGATAGTACCGAACCCTACATATACTTTATATTTTCCTATACTTACATACCTATGGTAAAGTTTAACTTATAAATTAGGTATAGTAAGAGATTAACAACAATAAATAGTACAATAGAACAATTATAACAATATACTATAAAAAAAGTTATCATGCCCTATGGCCATAACTTTTGCAGTTTGAGGTGTGACAACAAAACTAACATGAATTTCTTCACAGTTTCATGAATAAAAGGTTTGTTCTTACTGTAGATCTTAACAACTTCACTCAGTATATGATTTTTTTTCTTTACTTATTAAGTTGAGAATTTTCATTTAATCACTTAAAGGAAGTGCTTTATGGCTTTTCTTTGCCATATCTGAGTTACCAGCACTTTGGGGACATTATTAAGTAGAACAAGGGTTAGTTGAGCACAAGCACTGCCATAGCACAGCAGCTGATCTGATAATGGAGCTGGCTACAAAGTGACTAAAGGGTGGGTAGCATATGCAGTGTGGATACACTGGACAAAATGATGATTTATGTCCCGGGCAGGATGGAGTGTGATTATATCATGCTAATCAAAACAGTGCATAATTTAAAACTTATGAATTGTTTATTTCTAGAAATTTTCATTTCATATTTTGGGATGATGGTTAACCACACATAAACAGCTTGAAAGCAAAACTGCAGATAAGGAGAAACTACTGTACACTGGATAGGACTAACTGCAGATACAACATTGCACAAGAAAATACTAACGAACTTGAAGACATAACAATAGAAACCATCCAAAAAGGAGCAAAGAGAAGAGAAAAAGGAAAAGAGCGGCAGTGAACTGAAGGAAAACTTCAAGCTGTTTAATGTATGTGAAATCCTAATACTCAAAGGAGAGGAGTGAGAGGGCAGGACAAAAACTTGTGAAGAAATAATGGCTCAAAATTTGCCACATTTGATAAAAACTATAAGCCTCTTATCCAGGAAGCTCAATAAACCGTAAATAGAAGAAATGTGAAGAGAATTATACTAATTCATGTCATAATCAACTTGCTCAAAATCAGCAATAATAGAAAATCTTGAAAATAGCCAAAGAAATAAGACACCTTTCATTCAGAGGACCAAAGATGAGGACAACAGCAAATTTTTCAGTGGAAACAACAACGCGACCGTTAGCATCAACACCTTTAAACTACTGAAAGAAAGAAAACAAACAAACAAACAAACAAAAAACAAAAAAACTGCTGACCTAGAATGTTATACTCACATTTAAAATGCCTTTAAAAAGCAAAGACAAAATATACATGTTCTCAGACATATAAAAGTTGAAATAATTCAGCAGCAGAAGACATACATGACAAGAAATATCTCTAAAAATTCCTTCAGGAAGAGGGAAAATGATATCAGATGGAATCATGGATCTACATGATAAGAAGAATGAACACCAAAACTGGTAAGTACAGAAGTAAATATACAAGATATTTTTTGTTTTATTTAAATCTCCTTAGGATGATTTGCTCAATTTACTCTTTAAACAAATATAATTGTAATGTCTTGTTGGGTTTATAGTATATGTGCAAGTAAAGCATATGAAAATATAGCCAGAAAGGGATAAATGCATGCATACTATTGTAAGGTTGTTATACTAGATGTGAAGGACATACAATCACTTGAAAAATGACCATGATAAGTTAAAGACATATATTATAAATCTTGAGTCATCTACTAAAGTAACAAAACAAAGTGTTACAGCTAGTAAGCCAAAAAGAAGATAAAATATCACCAAAAACAATCCAAAAGAAAGCAGAAGAGAGAGAAAATGGAACAAAGAAGAGATCAATAGAAAACAAGTAGCAGGATGATAGATTTAAATATAAATATATCAATAATAGTTTTCTATGAAAAGGGTTTGAATATCCCCAATAAAAAAGCAGAGATAATGGCTACATCTAGATATAAAGAGGAGTATAGGATTAGGAAGGGACTTTAAGGTCCTGGTAATGTTTCATTTTTAACCTTAGTGGTGAGTATATGCATGTTGACTTTGTTATTTTCCTTTGATCGGCACATATGTGTTTTTTCCATATACAGTCATTCTCCATGACCTGTACATGTGTGTTTTATGTGCTCTAATATACATACTATATGTCACAATAAATCACTTTTTAAAAACAGGTGAGAGAGAGAGTATGGAAAGTCACAAGAGAAGATAAGGAGGCAGTCTAGTTTGGAAGATTCTTGAGGTGGTTCAGTCTAAAGAGGAATAGAAAAATGCTGTAATAGCTGAGGGGGTTATGAAGTCATGGGAAGGATTACTTTCTTTTAAAATGGGAGACATTATAGCATGTTTATATGATTATGGAAATGATATCCTAGGCAAAAATAAATTGCTCATGCTAAATTGAGAAGTTTCAACTGCAGAAATCAAGTTGTTTGTTGGACAAAAGGGTTCGGGATCCAGTGTAGTCATTAAAGAAATGACCTTAAAAATGGATATTTCACCCATTGTAACAGAATGAAATGTAGAATATATTAGTGTAGACTCAGTGAGATGATAGATCTGGTCATAAAAGACTGTGGAAGCACAGGAATAAAGATATTAAAAAGTTAAGAATAAGGGAAAAAGAAACCAAATACAAAATATTTAAAAAGATCAGAAAAAAGAAATTAATTGACATAAAAACATTTAAATAAAATAAAAAGCTAGCAATTTAAAAGACAATTTTTTAAAATGAATACCTAAGAATAAGATTATTAAGTAAATCTAGAATCTCAACATTTAACAGTGTATGATTCTAAACTAATTTTAGAATCAATTAGAATCTAGAATTCTAATTTTAGCATCAGTTAGAATCTAGAATTCTGATTTTAGAATCAAATATAAGTAATAGAGAAGATAACATATTCATGTGCTTTGTCCTTAAGCTCTTCTCTAAACATTCCTTATATTTCTTTTTCTAACGAAAGTCTGACTCCTTAAGATGGGAATTCACCTATAGTGCCCTCAAGTTGTAGATGTTTTCTCTCACAATTTCATTACCACTAGTACAGGAAGTAGATTTTGCATCTTCCCTGTTCTTCACTGCCATTTCCAGATTACTCTTCCTTCCTTCTGTGAAATGCACATAATATGGTTTGGCTGTGTCCATACCCAAATCTCATCTTTAATTGTAACTCTCACACTTCCCACCTGTCATGGGAAGAACACAGCAGGAGGTAATTGAATTATGTGGGTGGACCTTTCATGCACTGTTCTCATGATGGTGAATGAGTCTCAAGAGATTTGATGGTTTTACAAATGGGAGTTTCCCTGCACAAGCTCTCTTTCTTTGACTGCTGCCATCCATGTAAGATGTGACTTGCTCCTCCTTGCCTTCCACTATGATTGTGAGGCCTCCCCAGCCATGTGGAACTCTAAGTCCAGTTAATCCTCTTTCTTTGGTAAATTGCCCAGTCTCAGATATGTCTTTATCAGCAGCATGTGAACAGAGTAGTACTGCACAATTTTTAATTTCATAATATTAAACTATTCCATCCACTATCCACTCCTTACTGCAATAATCTATAAATAATGCCAAAATAAGTGATTCGCTCTTGTTCTTTGAATGTTTTAGCTTCTAGTTCACTGTCATTTTCTCTAACTCTACTTCTGCCTTAGTTCTCAGAAATTTCAAAGTTACATAAGTAATCCTTTCTATACCATGGACTCTCAGTTCTTTGACATCTCTCTCCAACTACGTTGCCCTCACCTGATCTCAGTCAATTCTTGTCATTACCAGTAACTGCACTCCCTCTCTAATCACAGTTTAAAATTTCGACTCTCAAATCACCATCTTCTATCTTTCAGGCTTACACTATCAATATGGGACTGTGATAATTCCACAGGGAAGCAAAAGAAAACTTGAAGACACCACTATAATTAATAACACCCAAAAAGATAAATTTTATTGCATTTCTAAGATAAAAAATGTTATGGTAAATGGACAATAAAAAGAACTTGTAAATTTAGAATATTACAACCAAAATTTTAGAAAATCAGTGGGATGGTAAAAGACACTTTCAAATAAACAAGACTGAAAAATATGCTTTTCATGCTCCATTTCCTTGAAAGCTATTAAAGGATGTCATCCAGAAAAGCAAGGCAATAAACTAAGAAGGAGGAAGACATAGGATCCTGGAAATAGAGATATAACACAGATGAGTAGAGAGGGAAGCCCCTGAGGAGACAGCCGTGCAGTAGACCTAGAGAGAAATCTGCCCAGAATAGAAGATAAACAGAAGTCTCTGTAGTACATTTTCCAGAAAGAGGAAGAAAAAACAAAGAATTATAGATTGGTTGTCTAAGTTTTGGAAAACTATATGAACTTATCAGTGCTCTTGAAAACAATTAGAAAAACATACATAAGGATAAGTACATGAAATAGCAAAGGAATAACTAATTCTGGGCATGTGGAGGATAGAGAAGGTAGTGCTAGAAAGGAAACAATCATGATATGCTACTTGTCTCCACAATGAATAATATTTATATTGACAAAATGCAGCAGGAGCTGACAATTGACTTGACTAAATGTTGTGACATGACAATTTTCAGAAGGATAAGGGGAGGAAGAATTCATTTTATATAGCAGAATTTATATAAAATGAAGCTAATAATATATGTAAAAGATTAACTTGAATAATAGCAATGTAAGCATATATTATTTATAGTATCAGGAAAGACAGTGGAAGAGTTGAAAGAATGTTTCTAGGGAGAAGGGCTTGAAGGAAAGAAGGCCATTGTGTTTCATTATAGGTCTGTTAATACTATCTGAATTGTTATTTTTTTCATAAAAATAAAAAATTATTTTAAAACATTGATGTAAACATTTGTATTGTAAGCCACCTCAAATTCTTTTGAGAATTAAACGAGATTGTAAAAAATAAGTAAGACTCTTTGGGCATTCATTTATCCACCATTGGTCATTGATTTAGTAGATAATGGCCCTTGAGCCAAAATATGTGAATACAAGCTTCTATAACACTTCTTTAGAGTAGTTATCAAAAGCTTATTGTTAATCTGACTCAGCATCAATAATTTCAGGACAGATGTAGTCCAAACTGTAAAAACTTACAAACATGGCTCTGCTGTAGCTTCCCACTTCTTAATCGAAACTGTTTTCATTATTCTTATGAGAGTTGGATACATATATCTCTTTTGAACAAACAAAGACAGGCATCCTCCTTCACACTGATGACATGGACTATTTCTATGAAATGAGAGATTTCCAGAAATTGCTGTACTCGAATGAGAGATTTCCAGAAATTGCTGTACTCGTTGACTGAGTGTGTGGCTCATTCTCTCTTGTATCTATCTACCTTCTGCTTTAGCTTTGCAAGAAGTTAAGCCAATTGTAGCAACTGCCTCCCCTGGGGTGCTGCTGATGAGCTGGTAAACACTGAGTGTTACTGCTGATGTTGATTGTCTCCTTCTGGCCAATTCTGCTCTCATTAAAACAACCTTATACACTGCTTTTGGCTGGAGTATTAGAAAAGGCTCATTTCTGGAAATTTTATGGCACCATGCTGGTGTGTAGAACCTCACTGACCCTAATTAAGGACAAAACCCAATATTGAAAAGTGGCTTGCCTTAAAGGTACAAAGAAGTCAATAGGCCCCTGATTCAAATGCCTGATTACCCTCTGAAGCATTCTGATCTTGAATTTAACCTGTAATAAAGAAAACTGTGTTTTACTCCTCTATGAATGAATGCTGACCACCCTGTTTCTATCTTCTGTTCATTACTCCCTCCTGAACTCTGGGCCACTCTATGCAGCATCTGTTAGACATCTCCATTTGAATGCATCCAAGATGACTCAACTACAGCTTGTTCAGTATGAAACTCATCATATTCTCCCTTGTTTATTCCGAATTGTAGTAAGTGTATCACAATATACCTTACCCTCAGTCCACTTCCTGAGTTTTTCCTAGTACCTCTCCACCCCGGCTGACAGAACTAATTATTAAAACTTTTAAAAATGCAGAAGCTTAGTTCACACTCAGGCCTACTGAATTAGAATCTCCAGGAATGAGGTTTAGCATGTGAAAATGTTAATAGTGCTGTAGTAACTGTGCTAGGGAATTAAGTTTGATAACCATTATATTTCTGTCATCTCTTCTCCCATTCCGCCAATCACTGTTTACATTTAGACCACCACTATCTCTTGTCTAGATCCTTGCTGTAGTTTCCAACTGTGTTTCCAGTATCCTGTCTCAGCATCTTTAATAATAAGCTCTCATATGCCTGGCATTGAGTTTTTCTCCACTATGTTTCTAGAACCACTTTTCTAGCATCTTACCTTGACATTCTGGTGCTTGAAATCCTGTAATAGTTCTTTCTTCACCCTCAGGATAAATTCTGAAGTCATTAAAGGAGCATTGCTCTTGCCCCATCTCTTCCATCAACTAAAATCCTTAGTCATGATATTTTCTGTTTCCTAAATATTTACAAATCTGATGGGATCATATATTATATAACTTAAGAGCTTGCTTATGGAATCCTTTAGATTTAGTTTCAAAGCACTGCTCTAGTACTTGGTGTCCATAGCAAGTTGCTTAATGTTTTAAGCTCCAATTTTCTACTTTGCAAAATAGATTAAATAATGACTACTTCAAAAGGATATTGGGATGAGTAAATTAAATAATCTATATAAAGTGAGTAACACAAAGCAAGGACTCAGCATTGGTGACTGTTATTGATGGCCATTCTTATTTGCACATGTTATTTTCTGTCTAGGATGCTATTCCTTTACATATTCACCAGGATTATCTGTACTATTTAAAGCTCAGTCAGTCACACTCTTCTCAGGAAGACTTCCCCTGCAACCACTCCTTACAGGAATGCTCATCTTTCCTCTGATTTAGGGATCACCTGTCTCTAGCCCATAGACCAAGTCTGACTACCACCTATCTTCGTATAGCCTGTGAGCTAAGAAAAATTTTTACATTTTTAAATAGGTTGGAAAAGAAAACAAAAGGCTGTATGTGGAAATTATATAAAATTTAAATCTCAGTGTCCATAAATAAAGTTGTCGTGGAACACGGTCATGCCCCCCATTTGTTTATATATTGTCTAAGGCTGCTTTAACACAACAGTAGGATTGAGGAGTTGCAACAGAAACTGTATGGCCAACAAAGGCTAAAATATTTACTATCTGGCCTTTTTCAGAAAAAAAAAAAATTGGTCTGGTGTGGTGACCTGTAAACCCAGCACACTAGGAGGCCTAGGTAGAAGGAAAACTTGAGGCCAGGAGTTTGAGACCAGCCTGAGCAACATGGTGAGACAATATCTCCAAAAAAATTTAAAACAATAAATTAGCAGGGCACAGTGGTACATACCTGTTGTCCTAGGTACTCAGGAGGCTGAAGTGGGAAGCTCACTAGAGCAAGGAGTTTGAGATTATGGGGAGCTATGTGATCATGACCCTGTACTCCAGCCTGGGAGACAGAGCGAAACCTTAGAAAGAAAGAAATAAAGAGAGAAAGAGAGAAAGAGAGAAAGAGAGAAAGAGAGAAAGAGAGAAAGAAAGAAAGAAAGAAAGAAAAGAAAGGAAAGAAAGGAAAGAAAGGAAAGAAAGGAAAGAAAGGAAAGAAAGGAAAGAAAGGAAAGAAAGGAAAGAAAGGAAAGAAAGGAAGAAAGGAAGAAAGAAAGAAAGAAAGGAAGGAAGGAAGGAAGGAAGGAGAGAGAGAGAGAGAAAGAGAGAGAGAGAGAGAGAGAGGAAGGAAGGCAGGAAGGAAAGAAGGAAGGAAGGAAGGAAGGAAGGAAAGAAGGAAGAAAGGAAGGAAGGAAGGGGGAAGGAAGAAAAGAAAGAGGGAGGGAGGGAGGGAGAAAGGAAGGAAGAAAGGAAGGAAGGAAGGAAGGAAAGAAATAAAAGAGAGAGAGAAAGAGAAGAATTTTTTGACTCTTTCTCTATGTTATTATACCAGTTATTATATGTTTTCCTGTCTCCTTACTTGTCTCCCCACAAGTGAACTCCTTTAAGTCAGAGACCATGTTTTATGGTTGCCCCACACTTAGCACATTGCCTAACAAATAGTAATCTCTCAATATATCTTTATTGAATGAATGAGAGAATTATCTTCCTAAAGCTGTTTTATTATTCTTTATCAAACATGGAAATAATTTATAACTCAACATTTTGTAAGAATTCAGAATAGTAATGAGAGCTTCTCATTTTAATTAGGTGCTACTTCTGTGCCAGGTCATTCTATAACACCTAATATATGTAATCTTATAAAGAATACCCTACGAAGCAAAATCACTTATCATTCCCTTTTTGTATATAAGGAACCAGAGGTACAAAGAGCCCAAGTAACTTGAGTAAAGGTCTCAGAATTAGGAAGTGATAAAGTCAGACAGTTTGACTCATAGTCCTCTCTTAATTACTGTGTTAGAATGCTATCTTCTAGTGAAAATGAAGAGAGAGACAAAATAAGATAAGGTTTTTGTTTTAATAAGCATTGTCTTAAACTAATGTACTTTAAAATACATTCAAAATAAAAATTTAAATTATAGGCTAGCTTATTCTGGACAATCTTTCCTGGAAAAATATACAAGAGTATTTGCTGAATCACAGTGTATGCTCAAATCTTGATTATCTGTTGTTGTTGTCACTTTTGCCAGGCAAATGCTGGCAGACATTCAAAATGTGTATTACTTCTCTATCATAGAATGTACCTTAATAGCTAGACTATCTATGATGGTTAAAATTAAAAGTGAGTAACGAGAATATGTGACAAATGCAACCATTTAGAAATACGATTCTGTCAACCCCCAGAACATTCCTCACATCTCACATGAAATGTAAAGAAACTTTATTAAACAAAATACTTCAAATGTCATAAAAAAATTAATAAATAATAATTGAAATATTATAGCAGAGAAAAATTCAAGTACATTGAAAGCATTTGCTTGGACATTGATGAACTATGACATAAATAATGTCTTCAAATATAGACAAATGGAGATTATATACTGTTATAATTTCAATAACTGTGAATCTATCTCGTCTCTTTAAGTTTATTAAGTAAATTCACTGTTAGTGTTTTAGTTAAAATTCTCACTCTTAGTTTATTTTTCATAGCTTTTGTTGTTATTATTATTACTACTTTTCAGAGTATAGATAAGTCTATCTACACATAAAGAATGATTATACTATTTATCAACTCTTTAGAATGAACAATTAAGATATAAAAAGCTGTAATTATTTATCAAGAACTTACAGTAATAAATTGTTTCCCAGCACAGTTAAACCATTCTCAGAATAAAATGGAAACAATAAGTTTAATTTTCCATTAGAAAATAATGAGCAAAGATAATAAATCTTTAGATGTGCACAAATACGATTAATCTAAATGCTTCAACAAATATTCAAATGATCTTTTTCATACAATTTGGATGAGAAAATATCGTGTTTAGTTTTTTGGACCTATCTAATGGCCACTCTTGATTATGTGTCGTATAAAATATTATCTCTGAAACAAGTCACCAGAATGTAGAAAAGGAATTCTCATTCTCTCCTAGAAGAATGGAAAGCAAGAATGTAAAGTGAAAGAAATTGAAGATTGGTTTTTCAAAAATACAGAAAGTGAAACTTTAAATTTATTTAAATTTTTCTATATTTTTAATTTTTAAAAGGTCAGAGCTTAGAGATTAACCTCTTTCTCTTTAAGTAAATAATTATGATAAAGGAATGATAAGTTTAATTTTCCATCAGAAAATAATGGGCAGTTTTGTATATATTCTTATGTCATCTGTGAATAAAGGCATTTCTACATCTTTCTTTCCGGACTAGATGCCTCTGCTTTGTTTTCTTGCATATTACACTGTATAAGAACTCAGTTAAATATTAAATAACAGGGGTGAGAGAAGCCACTCTGACTTGTTTTGAATATTAGGGGGAAACCATTACATCTTTCATTATTAAATATGTGTTAGAAATAGGGTGTTGTTTAATTTAAAAGATAACTGATAGTTTAAATCAATAATAGTAATAACATGTTTTGGGATTTAGTATGACAAACTTAGAACAAAGGATTGGAAGTAAACACTTAAAAGAGTCTTATAGGTGAAGTGACATTATATTATTTGAAGGTTGATTATAAAAAGTTAAATATGCATATTTTAAAATCTCTAGAAAAGAGGGGAAATTTTCTTATGCAGATGAAAAAATCTAAAATCTCATAGCAAAGTGATAGAAATAAATCCAACACAGCAGTAATTATATATAATAAAAATGACCTAAGCACTTAAGATAGAAGACAGTAATTATCAGACTAAATTAAAAAAAGAAAAGAAATTATAAGCCCAAACTCCAAGCTGGCTTGAAACAAACTTTTAAATATGAAGACACATAGAAAAAAAGTTAAAAAGTAGGAATAAATACACAATTTAAGTATGAAGCATTAAAAATCTGGAGTTGCTGTTTTAATACCAAAGTAAATTTCAGAACAAGAAATATGATCAGAGAAATAGAGGGTCATTTCATTATGATAAAAGGATCAATTTAACAAAAATACATTCAATCTAAAATGTTTAACTAATTACAGAGCTTGTAAAATCTGAAAGAACTCAAGGGATAAATGGACAAATCAACAATTATATCTTGAATCTGGCTAAATATTTATATCCAAACTATATAGATAAATAATGGGTAGATGATGATAGATAGGCATATGAACTCTTACAACTTTATAATAAACAAACAACTACATTTGTTTAAATGAGCAAAGATTGAATGAACATTCATAAAAGAAGAATGTCTAATGTATATATGTAAGGATACCCAATATCCTTTATCAAGAGAGAAATGTAAATTAAAACTGTAGTATGATAGCATTACAGACTCGCCAGAATGGCAAAAATGTAAAAGACTGATAATACTAAATGTTAGCAAGGATGTGTGATAACTGGAACCCTCATACATTAATGACGAGAACGAAAAATTATACAACTAGTTGGTTCCATTTGACAATTTCTACTGAAGTGTGACCTGGAGATTCTCCAAATTAAAAGTATTTAAGTATTTTAAATAATTTCCCCAAATTAAAAAAAAACATGTGCACATAAAAATTTGAACACAAATGTTTGTAGTACCTTTATTCGAAGAGTAAAAAACTGAAAATAAATCAAATATCCATCAATAGATGTTTTAATAAACGATTATATTTTTATGATGAAACACTACTCAGCATTAAAAAAGAACTACTTATACACACAAAAACAAAGTTGAATATCAAAATCCCTATGTGAAGCAAGAGTCTGGGCATAAACGGGCACCTACTATTCAGTTCCATTTAGGTGAAACTCTAGAAACAACAAATCCAAGACAGATGCTCCTGGACTTACAATAGGATTACTATGTCATAAAATAACTAATCTCAAGTTTAAAACATTGTAAGTTGAAAAAGCATTTACTACACCTAATCTGCCAAACATCACAGCTTAGCCTAGCTTTCCTAGAACATGCTCAGAATACTTACATCAGCCCACAGTTGGGTAAAATCATCTAACACAAAGCCTATTTTATAACAGTGTTGATTTGTCATATAATTTATTGAATACAGTACAATAATGAAGTATAGTTTCTACTAAATGCATATTACTTTCATACATTCGTAAAGTCAAAAAATCATTAAGTTAAAGACCATGTGTATAGAAAGCAAATAAAAGATCACCAGCTGGCAAGGATAGTTGGGGGAATCACTTGGCAGAGGCTCAAGGGAACATTAGGGTGATTAAAAATGTTTTCACCTTTGTTGTGGAGATAGTTACACATGTGTATAAATTTGTCAAACATATTAAAGTGTACGCTAAAAATGGGTGTTTTTTTCTCAGACGTAATTTATAACTCAATAAAGCTGATGTTAAAATATTACAGAAGATATAGATTTTCCTTCAACAGTATAGAACAAATTAAAATTTTGGTAATAGGCTGTGTTAAAATACACTGCTATCTGAAATTCACAACTTTAAATAAAGGTAATTTCACAGCACTTTCAAAATCTGAAATGTACATATGTACCTTCCACACCAAATAATGTATACTGGAGTCACACATTTCCACATTCAACATGATATATGTACAATGCTATTCATTCCATAACCCTTTGTAATAGTACAACAAGAATGAAATAACTTAAATGCCTATGGATAAAAGATTATTTGGTTAAACAAATGAGGCAATATTCATTCAACAGAGTGCCATCCTGCTACAAAAAAGAATGAGAATGTGCTTTATATGCTGAAGTGGAATAATATGTAAGATACACTATTAAACAAAAAGTAAGGTGCAGATCAATTTTATAATATACTACTTTTGTGACTTAAAATTTGTTTACTTTTATGTGCTTGAAGTTCTGAGGGAGGATATACAGGAAACCTGTCACATTGGGTGTTCTGAATGGGAAATCCTATTAATGGATGTTTGAAGTTGAGGAGAGTTTTTAATATACACTGTTTTAAATTTTCTTACTTCAAACCATTCAAAAAAGAATTAAACACGATATAATTTTTTAAAATAAGAATATCATTGGTGTAATAATAGACAAAATAGACAAAGAAATGGATTGATATTGAGAAACAGACTCATTTTTTTTCAAATTGAGGTCAGAGTAAAGGAGGCACTTCAAATCAGAAAGATAGAATTGGCTATTTTATAAATGGCATTAGACAGCTGAAAACAATTAGACCTGAATTAATAAGCAACATTTTCACATCAAGTATCAGAAAAGTAAATTCTAACTGGTTTTAGCAAAGAAGGAATTTCTTGGCTTACTCAATGAATGTTTAGGGGAGTACTAGGTTCATATGTGGCTTGATGACAGTGCATACAATATTTCAAAGATCTGTATCTCTTAGTTATGCTCTGTTTTTTTTCTGTGCATCATCCTCGTTCTCAAAGTCTTTCCCTGAGACTTTGCAGCTCTAGATTGCACATTTTTTATCTCCTCACATACTGTGAGTACTTCTATATTTATAAAGTAAATTGATTTCATATGTCAATTGTAATTCACTACATTAATAGAATAAAGAGATAAAAATGTAATTTTCACAATAGGGACTAGAAAGGCATTTGATAAAAGGCAAGCCTTTTTTCATAAAAGGTGTTAGCAAATTAAGAATACAAGGGGGCTGTCTTTAACTTGGTAAAAGATATACTGTATAACAAAACCTATAACACACCTTGTACCTAACGGAAAAACTATTAATGCATTCCCTTTGAGACCAGGAACAAGACAAAAAGGTACACCAACACTGCTACTGTTAAAACACACTGTTAGATGTTTTGGTAAAGGCTATAAAGAAAAAACAAGAAATAATTAAAGCTTAGAAGGCAAGACAAAACTGCCATAATTTGCAGATAAAGTGAATATCTTCTTATGAGAGATTTAACTCTCTACAGCAACAATAACCAAAGAGACAATAACTTTAAAAGAACAACATTCTCAATAGCAATGAAAATAATACATTGTTTTTTAGCTTATAAAAAATACACAAGAACTCTATGGATAAAACTTTAAAACTCAAAATAACATGGAAGATGATCTGATTAAGGGAGAAGCATTTCATGTTCTTGTTTTCTATATTATAAAAAGTCATTATTCCTTAAATTAATGTAAATATTCAAGGAAACTACAACAAAAGAAGGAAACTTCTTCTACCAGGTATAAGATATTCTACAAAACTAAGTAATAAATACAGTGTCCTATTGGTGCAATAACAGACGAATGAATCAACGACTATTCCAAGGAGTCCAGAGACAGATCCATGTGTGTATGGTAACTTTATGTATAATAAAGGTAGCACTACAAATCAATGGGGAAACCTTTCAAGACCAAAAGTTGCAGAGAATTTGGTTCAGTGGGAATTCTTACACCAGGAGGAGGGTAAATTACTGCAACCACTTTGGGATGTAGTTTGAAACGAGCATTCTCATACACCATAACAGATCAAGTTTTGCACAGGTGTCCTGAGAGTCTTGTGTAAGTATGTTCATAGCAACACTGTTCATAATGGAAAGAACAAGGAAACAATCCAAATTGCCAACAATCTAGAGAATAGATGGGAAAATCAAATGATTGATGTATAGCATAAAACTGTATATGCAGCAAAAAAATGAAAGAACTACAGGTATACTCAAAAATACAATAAATTTTGGCAACAAAGTTTAATGAAAAATGCAAGTTCCAGAAAATCACATAAGGTGTGATATCATATTTATTACACCACAAAGCTAAAGGCATGTGAAACAACTACATGTTGTTAAGAGGCATGTATATGTATGTTTGTATGTGTGCATATGTGTGCACATAGAAAATTAAATCATTTTAAATAATATTTTAAAAGAAAAAACAATTCTTCTGGTTTACCTTGTACACTCCAGCAAAACCTTCTTGGAAGAGAGTTAGAGGTGCTTACAGTAAAACCCTTCTGCATTTACAGGATGATGAATGCCCAGAAGATATAGAGGGGACACTGACAATGCCTGCTATACAAAGAAACATAGACACAAAATTCAAGCTAGTGATTACTTGTGGGGTTGTAGCAGCTGTATATAATAGGGGAGAGGAATTTAGTAGAAGAAATATTTGTGACTTTCTAGTTAATGAATTTCAGCTGGCAAGGGTAAGTTTATGTCATTAATTTTATTAATAATATGTTTCATAACACATATGTTCTTTTAATACTTCATTAGAATCATAAAAAGAAAAATAAAACATTTTTCTTGCAAAGAAAAAGCAAGCAAAAAAAAGAAAGAAGGTCCAATTAGGAAAGAATTGTTCCGAGTTACAAAACAAAAAACTGTTAATTGCAGCTCTGTTTTCTATAGGGTACAAATAAGAAAATGTTTGATTTTTCTTTAATAATTGCCTTGTTTACTTTTCCTTTTCTGTCTCTTAAGACATCTTGGGCAGAATGTGTAGCCATGCACTCATTAATATTAAATGTAATATATTAAAAATCTGGTTGGTTCTGTCTCATAGATAATTTACTGCTCACCTATTCCCCATAGGCAGTGCCTGCTAGATATCAAGTGAGAAGGACATGTTGTGGGGTGGACATTCCTGTTCCTCTTGTCCCCACAATTCCTCTCCTTTTCCTTACAGCATCTCCAGAGTTGGAAAAGGAGAAAGACAATAGAGGGAAGGAGTGAAAGTCTTACTAATTGGGGCTACTATAGTCTACTCTTGGCTGATGTGGTCCTCTGCCCAAGTAGGTACCTTCTACTACCCTCTGAATCATTTGGGAAACCTCATGAGAGTAGTCTAATCACCACTGCTCAATTCCCTCATGTGCAAGATGCATTGTCTCTCTAGCCTGGTATGCTCCCACTACCTTTGGTAGTTCTCGCATCTGGCCACTGGTGTCCCTTCTGCTGGCAGTGTTCTTAAGAAGGGTGCCAACTTGGACCGCTGATATCTGGAAACTCAGATATCTGCCATCTCCATTTTACTTAGGAGATTTCCCTTTAGTTTACTGGTTTTCATCACCATAGTTAATTACAACAATCCTGTAAGTACTTATTTTTAACATCATTTTACAAATGAGGAAGGTGGTGTTCTAAGAAATTAAGAAAGCTGCATGTAACTGCTGAATGCTGGGGCAGAGCAGAACTGAAACACTCTGACCTCAAAACCTGGAGCCAAATGATAATCAATAGGATGCTTGGAGGCAATGAAATCAGACAAATGGAGGTAATTTCATTCAGGCCATGTACAGATGTGATGAATCATTCCTGTCTACAACAGAAACCTTATTCATTTTCCTTGAGATTTACTGTGCATCTTCCCTGAACTGTGCTGGTTGTTAAATCACTAATCTATAAATGCCAGTACTTTGCCCTTTTGGCTTATTCTTTCTAAATTCCATACCCATTAACATTTTCTTTAGATATATTTGAAGACATCAGTTCGGCCACAGTTGTATCTGATTAGAAATTTGAGAACTTGTTCTCCTTAATTTTTTTCAATACGGACATCTTTTTTAAAATTGGGAAATAAAAGATATATATACTTATGGTATACAACATGATGTTTTGATACATTGTGGAATGGCTAAGTCAAGACAAAATGATAGAATAATTAAAATAATGCTAAAAAAGATCAAAGTTAGAAGACTCAAACTGGTATCTAGATGATCTGATATCTAGACTCCTTAAAAAAGCTACAGTTATGAAGAAATGAAAGAACACGGAGTATTTGATGAAGGGCTAGATACATGGATTAATGGAACAAAATGAAGAGCCTAGAAATAGATCCACAAAACCTAGTCAACTGATGTTGGGGATAGATGTGAAAGTAATTCAATAGAGACAAATACTATGGTCTTCTCAACAAAAGGTGTTGGAACAATTGGATGTACATATAAAAAAAGTGAACCTGACCTAAATATCAAGCCTAATACAAAAATTAACTCAAAATAGAATTACAGACATAGTGGTAAAATATAAAACCATAAGATTCCTAGAAAAAAACTGCATCTTGGGTTTTGCAAAGAGTCCTAAGATATGATACTAAAAGATAGTATTTAAAAATAATAAATTAGACTTCATACAAATTAAAACTTTCGACAATTTCTTCTAAAGTTAAACATACACTTGCCACACAAATCTAGCAATCCCATTTCTAGATATTTATTCAAGTGAATTGAGATCATTTGTTTGTACAAAAATCTTTATGAGAATGTTTATAGCAGCTTTATTCGTAATCACTAAGGACTGGAAACAATCAAATTGTCCTCCAATGGTGAGTGGCTGAACAAACTATTATATCCACACAATGAAGTTATTGAATATAGGCCTTGAGCTGGGGAAAACAAGGTGAGCCTGGAACATATTGTGATGTCAGAAAGGAAAGGAATACTCAAAAAAGGAAAACAAATAAATAATAAATAAAAAGAATGAAAACAATGGAGGTACGCCAACCAAAAAGAACCGCTAATGGCCAAACCTAGAACAATTTGAGCAAGAAAATTAATAATGTAGGACTGAATTATAACTGAAAGTATAAAATAAATATTCATGAGTTCACACTGAAATACATAAATGATTGAATGAATTAGTGAGAAGACACAATTAAAATTATTTCAAAATAAGCAGTCAAAAAATTCCAAGTGTAGCTACATGTGTCCCTTGGTTTGATAGAGATCATATTTTAAAATGTTAAATAAATGCACAGCAAATACACAAAAAAATGCATAACTCATTTACATTGTCTTTCCTGTCTTCAGATATACCTATGTTCTTTTGTTTCTTCCATTTTTTCCAAAGTAAATAAAATTTGTTTTTCCTTTTCTGTGCAAAATGGTACAGTTTATTTTGAGATTCCAAATGTTCACTTTGTATTATTTTTACTCAATTTTTTCCTTTTAATTATTGTTTCATAGCTTTATTAAGATGTATTAGATGCAATACACTGCACTTATTTTTATATTTTATACTATAAATGGCATTTAAATTTTTAAATTTTTATTTATTATTTTTCACTTCCTTTCAGCTCTAGACCTTCAGAAAAAATTTTAATTTTTGATTGTTCTTTGCTAGTATATAAACCACAAGTAATTTTTATTTTATTTTGTTTTATTTTATTTTATTGAGAAGGAGTCTTACTCTGTCGCCCAGGCTGGAGTGCAGTGGCACCATCTTGGCTCACTGCAACCTCTGTCTCCTGGGTTCAAGCGATTCTTCTGCCTCAGCCTTCCGAGCAGCTGGGACTACAGGCACGCACCACCATCCCCAGCTATTTTTTGTATTTTTAGTAGAGACAGAGTTTCATCATATTGGCCAGGCTGGTCTTGAACTCATGACCTCATGATCCGCCCGCCTCAGCTTCCCAAAGTGATGGGATTACAGGTGTGAGCCACCGCGCCCGGCCAAGCACAAGTAATTTTTATATATTCACCTGACATCCTGCAACCTTTATAAACTTTTTTTTTGTTTCTTTTGTACACATGATCATGTTGTCTGTGGATCAAGACAGATTTACTTCCTTCAATACAATTTGGATGTCTTTTATTTCTTTTGTTGCCCTACCTCACGGGATAGATCCTCCAGAACAATGATGCTTAATAGGAATTATAAGAGCAGAAATCCTTACTTTCTTTAAGATCCTTGGAGAAAATTATTCACTCTTTAGCCAATATGCATGATATTATCTGTAGGGTTTTCTGTTTTTAAAGTCATCCTAGTTTTTTTGACAATCAGATGGGCTTTCATTCTTCTTTTCTGGGCTAGAAAGAGAATCTGGCCATTTTTTTTCACAGAAATGTTAAAGGTATTAAGTGTTTTTTATTATTATTTTACTTTAGATTCAGGGTTACATGTGTGGGTTTGTTGTATAGGTAAATTGTATGTCATGGGGCTTTGGTGTACAAATTATTTTGTCACCCAGGTAATAAGCATCGTAAATGATAGGCAGTTTTTTTATCCTCCCTCTCCTTCCACCCTCCATCCTCAAGTAGGTGCTGCTGTCTGTTGTTCCCTTCTTTGTGTTCATATGTCCTCAAGGTTTAGCTCCCACTTGTAAGTGAGAACATGCCATATTTGGTTTTCTGTTCCTGTGTTAGTTTGCTTAAGATAATGGCCTCCCACTCCATCCATATTGCTGCAAAGGACATGATCTCATTGTTTTTTATGGCTGAATAATAGTCCATGGTGTACCGCAGTTTGTTTATCCAGTCTACTATGGATGGGCATCTATGCTGATTCCATGTCTTTGCTATTGTAAATAGTGCTGTGATGAACATACATATGCATGTGTCTTTTTAGTAGAATGATTTCTATTCCTTTAGGTATAGACCCAATAATGGGATTGCTGGGTCAAATGGTAATTCTGTTTTAAGTTCTTTGAGAAACTGCCAAATTGCTTTCCACGATGGCTTAACTATTCCATATTCCCACCACTAGTGCATAAGCATTCTCCACAGCTTCGCCAGTCAGCATCTGTTATTTTTCTACTTTTTTGACTTATTTTTTGACTTTTATTATTACAGCCATTCTGAATGGTGTGAGATGGTATCTCGCTGTGGTTTGATTTGCATTTCTCTAATTGTTAGTGATGTTGAGCATTTTTTCATATGCTTGTTGGCTGCATGAATGTATGTAGCAGTTTTGAAGATCTCTTTTATTTGGTTGAGGAAATTCCTTTCTATTCCTAGTTTGTTGAGTTTTTTTTTTCTTTCAGAAAAGAACGTTGTATTTTGTCAAATACCATTCAACATCTATTCAGATTATCATATTTATTATTACCATTGTCTAATGTAGCATGATCAGTTATATTATTTATGCATGTTAAATCAATCTTACATTACTGGAATACAATTCACTTGGTTATGACATAAGTTTTAATTTGTTTAAAAAAATTTAACACTTTTGCAACTGTTTTATCTTGTAATGTCTTTCCCTGATTTGAATATCAGAATAATATTTGACTTATAAAATAAATTAGGAAGCATTTCCCTTTCTTCAATTTCTTAGAAAAACTATTATTTCTTCCTTAAATAATGGTAGAATTTTCCAGAGAAGCCAATTGGAACTAAATTTTTCTTCATGGGAAGATTTTTAATTATAACTTTATTTTCTTTAATAAACGTAGGACGATTCCATTTATATACTTCTTCCTGAGTATCATTTGTCTACTTCGTCTAACTTATTGATTTAACATAAAAGTTTTCATAAAATTTCCTTATAATTCTTTTGAAGCCTTAAAGATCTGTAGTTATGTTAGCTCTTTTATTTTTTATATTGGCAATTCGTGTCTTCTCAAATATTTTTCTTGATTGAGCTATATCTGTTCAATTTGGTTTATCAATCTTATTGATCTTCTCAAAAAGCAAGCATTTATTTCTGATTTCTACTTCACTGATTTTCACTATAATCTTTACTATTTTCTTTCTTCTGCTCAATCTGAGTTTCATGTGTTCCTCTTTCTCTAGTTTATTAAGGTGAAAACTGAAGTCATTGATTAGAGTAGGACATCTTTTCTTTTCTAATATAAATGTTTATTGGCATACATTTTCCCCTAAGCACTGCTTTTGCTTTATCCCACCAATTTTGGCATATTGTGTTTTAATTTTCATTGAGATAAAAATTATTTCTAATCTTCTTTTCAATTTCTTCTTTGACTGATGCATTATTAAGATGTGTGTTGTGTATTTTCTGTGGTGGTTAATTTTATGTTTCAACTTGGCTAGACTATGGTGAATAGTTGTTTAGTTAAACATTAGTCTACACGTTGCTGTTAAGGTATTTTTAAGGTGCAATTAATGTTTAAAGTCAGTTGACCTGAAATAAAGCAGATTACCTTCCATAATGTGAACAAGCCTTATCCAATCAGTTGAGGCCCTTAAGAAGAAAAACTAAGATTTGCAAAAGAAGGAATTCTGTCTCCAGAATTCAATACAGAAATTCTGCACGAGTTTGCAGTATTCAGATTCAAGATACTTTGAGCTGACCTTGCATAAGAAGGGTTTAAACTGCACAGGTCTACTTATATGCAGATTTTTTTTCAATACATATATTGGAAAATATTTGGAGATTTGCAACAATTTCTTAAATTTTTGAATTTTTATATATTTAGGGGGTACATTACAGATTTCTTGCATGTACATATTGCATAGTGATGAAGTCTGAAGTTTACGTGTAGTCATCACCCAAACAATGAATATTGTACTCAATAGGTAATTTATCAATCCTCATCTACTCTCCCACTTTTTGGAGTCTGCATTGTCTATTATTCCACCCTGGAAGTCCATGCATTCATTGTTTAGCTCCCACTTTTAAGTAAGAAAACGTTGTATTTGACTTTCTGTTTCTGAGTTATTTCACTTAGAATAATGGCCTCCAGTGCCATTCATGTTGCTGCAAAAGACATAGTTTCATTCTCTTTTTTTATGGCTGAGTAGTATTCCATGATAGTATATATAGTTATATATTTTATTATAAAATATCATATCATATATTTTCTTTATCCAATCATCCATTAATGGACCCTAAGGCTGATTCCATATTTTTGCTATTGTGAGTAGTCTTGTGATAAACATATGAGTGCAAGTATCTATTTGATATAATACTTTATTTCTAGTTGAGTATATACCCAGTAGTGAGATTTCTGGCTAGAATGGCCTTCTATTTTTATTTCTTTGAGAGATCTCCATACTGTTTTCCATAGAGGCTGTACTGATTTGCATTACCACTAAAGGTGTATAAGAATTTTCTTTTTATCACATCCTCTCTAACATCTTTTGTTTTTTTACTTCTATTAATAATTACTATTCCGACTGGTGTAAGATGGCATGTCATTGTGGTTTAATTGTATTTCTCTGATTAGTAGTGATGTTAGCTTTTTTTCATATGTTGGTTGGTCCACTTGCATGTCTTCTTTTGAAAAATGTCTGTTTATATTTTTTGCCGACTTCCTTTTTCTTTTCTTTTTTTCTTTTTCTTTTTTTTTTTTTTTTCCTAGCCAAAGTCTCACTCTTGTTTCCCTGGCTGGGTCGAAATGACACGATCTCGGCTCACTGCAACCTCTACCTCCCAGGTTCAAGCGATTCTCCTGCCTCAGCCTCCTGAGTAGCTGGGATTACAGGCACCCACCATCATACCTGGCTAATTTTTGTATTTTTGTAGAGACGGGGTTTCACCATGTTGGCCAAGCTGGTCTTGAACTCCTGACTTCAAGTGATCCATCTGCCTCGGTCTCCCAAAGTGATGGGATTACAGGTGTCAGCCACTGAGACTGGCCCTTTGCCCTCTTCTGAATGGTTTGCTGTTGTTGTTGAGTTGTTTGAGGTCCTTGTAGATTCTAGAATCCAGCCCTTTGTTGAATGCATAGTTTCCAACATTTTTCTTCTCATTCTGGAGGTTATATGTTTACTCTGCTGATTGTTTCTTTTGCTGTGCGGAAGGTTTTTAGTTTAATCAAGCCCCCTTTGTCTACTTTTGTTTCTTTGTGTGTGTGTTTTCTTTTGAGGACTTGGTCATAAATTCTTTGCTTATGTCAATGTCCAGAAGAGTTTTTCCTAGATTTTCTTCTGGGATTTTATAGTTTCTGGTCTTACATTCATGCCTTTAATCCCGCCTGACTTAATTTTTGTATATAGTGAGAGGTGTGGGTCCGGTTTCATTCCTCTGCATACGACTATTCAATTTTCCCCAGCATCATTTATTTAATAGCGTGCCCTTTCCCCAGTGTATATTTTTGTTGACTTTGTCAAAGATCAGTTGATTGTAGGAATGTAGCTTTAAATCTGGGTTCTCTTTTCTGTTCCATCTCTCTGTGTGTCTATATTTATTCCAGTACCATGTTGTTTTGGTTAATATAACCTTGTGGTGTAACTTGAAGTCAAATAATGTGATGCCTCCAGCTTTGTTCTTTTTGCTTAGGATTGCTTTGGCTATTCAGGCTCTTTTTAGTTTCCATGTGAATTTTAGGATTGTTTTTTCTAATTTTGTGAAAAATGATGTTGGCATTTCAATAGGGATTGGGTTTAATCTCTAGGTTTCTTTGGGAAGTATATTCACTTTAATTATATTGATTCTTCCAATCCATAAACATGGAATTTTTTCCCATTTGTTTGTGTTATTGATGATTTCTTTCATCAGTGTTTTGTAGTTTTCCTTATGCAAATCTTTCACCTCGTTGGTTAAATATATTCCTAGGTATTTTTTTAAGTAGAGATTTGCATCAGTTTAAAGGAACTTGCAGATGAACTGCATAGTATAGAAATATAAGTAATTAACCTAAAGTCAGATACATCATGAATACAAAAATATATGTAGATCCTAGTATATTTTATAATTTACTACCATAAAATATACATAAATCTATCATAAAAAGTTTAAATTTATTAAAACCAATGCACTCAAACATATACAGATCAGTGCTATTCCCAGTTGAGAGAAATGTAAAACAAACATAATGATGCTAAACTAGAAAACCTAGAAAAAATAGTCAAGTTCTTGGACATATACACACTCACAAGACTGAACCAGGAAGGAAATGAATCCCTGAAGAGACCCATAATGAGTTCTGAAATTGAGGCAGTAATAAATAGCCTGCCAACCAAAAAAAGCAAGGGAGCAAACAGACCTACAGCTGAATTCAACCAGAGTATAAAGATGAGCTGGTACCATTTCTTCTGAAACTATTCCAAACAATTGTAAAGGAGGAACTCTTCCATAACTCATTTTACGAGGCCATCATCACCCTGATACCAAAACCTGGCAGAGACACAACAAAAAAAGAAAAATTCAGGCCAAAATCCCTGATAAACATCAATGCAAAAGTCTTCAATAAAATACTGGCAAACCAAATCCAGCAGCACATCAAAATGCTTATACATCATGATCAAGTTGGCTTCATCCCTGGGATGCAAGACTGGCTCAACATACAACAATCAAAAAAAGCAATTCATCACATAAACAGAACTAAAGACAAAAACCACATGATTACCTCAATAGAGGCAGAAAATGCCTTCCATAAAATTCAACATTCCTTCATGTTAAAAACTCTAATAAACTAGGTATTGAAGGAACATACCCCAAAATACTAAGAGCCATATATAACAAGCCCAGAGCCAATATCATACCAAATGGACAAAAGCTGGAAGCATTCCCCTTGAAAACCAATGCAAGACAAGAATGCCTTCTCTCACCACTCTTATTCAAAGTATTATTTGATGTTCTGGCCAGAGCAATCAGTCAAGAGAAAGAAATAAAGCTTATTCAAATAGGAGAGAGGAAATCAAATTATCTTTGTTTGCAGATGACATAATTTCTATATCCAGAAAACCCCATCATCTCAGTCCAAAAGCTTCTTAAACTAATAAGGAAGTTCAGCGAAGTCTTACAACACAAAATCAATGTGCGAAAATCGCTAAGATTCCTATACACCAACAGCAGGCATGCAGAGAGCCAAATAATGAGTGAACTCCCATTCACAATTACTACAAAGAGAATAAAATACCTAGGAATACAGCTAACAAGGTATGTGAAGGACCTCTTCAAGGAGAACTACAAACCACTGCTCAAGTAAATCAGAGAGGACACAAACAAATAGAAAAGCATTCCATGCTCATTGACAGCAAGAATCAATAGCATGAAAATGGCCATACTGCCCAAAGTAATTTATAGATTAAATGCTATTCCCATTAAATTACCATTGACATAGTTCACAGAATTAAAAACTTACTTTAAAATTCATATGGAAACAAAAAAGAGCCCATATAGCCAAGACAATCCTAAGCAAAATGAACAAAGCTGGAGGCATCACACTACCCAACTTCAAACTATACTACAAGGCTACAGTAACCAAAACACCATGGTACTGGTACAGATAGAGACACATAGACCAATGCAACAGAACAGAGAACTCAGAAATAAGATCGCACACCTACAGCCATCTGATCTTCAACAAACCTGACAAAAACAAGCAATGGAAAAATGATTCTCTGTTTAATAAATGATGCTGGGAGAACTGACTAGTCATATGCTGAAAACTGAAACTGGACTCCTTCCTTACATCTTACACAAAAATTAACTCAAAATGAATTAAATATTTATATGTAAAACCCCAAACAATAAGAACCCCAGAAGAAAATCTAGGCAATACCATTCAGGACATAGACCCAGGCAAAGATTTCATGATAAAAACACCAAATGCAATTGCAACAAAAGAGAAAATTAACAAATTGGATCTAATTAAACTAAAGAGCTTCTGCACAGCAAAATAAATTATTATCAGAATGAACAGGCAATCTACAGAATGGGAGAAAATTTTTTCAATCTATCCATCTCACAAAAGTCTAATATCCAGAATGTACAAAGAACTTAAACAAACTTACAAGAAAAAAAAATTAAAAATTGGGCAAAGGAGATGAACAGACACATCTCAAAAGAAGACATTCATGCAGCCAGCAAACACGACAAAAAGCATAACATAACTGATCATTAGAGAAATGCAAATCAAAACCGCAATGAGATACCATCTCATGCCAGTCAGAATGGTGATCATCAAAAAATCAAGAAACAACAGATGCTGGCGAGGTTGTGAAGAAAAAGAATATTTTTACACTGTTGGTGAGAATTTAAATTAGTTTAACATTGTGGAAAACAGTGTGGCGATTCTTCAAAGATCTAGAAGCAGAAATACCGTTTGACCCAGCAATTCCATTACTGGGTATATACTCAAAAGAATGTAAATTATTCTATTATGAAGATACATACACACCTATGTTCATTGCAGCACTATTCACAAAAGCAAAGACATGGAATGAACCTAAATGTCCATCAATGATAGACTGAATAAAGAAAATATGGTACATATGGCTGGGCGCAGTGGCTCATGTTTGTATACCCAGCACTTTGGGAGGCCAAGGTGGATGGATCAGAAGGTCAGGAGTTGAGACCACCCTGGCCAATACAGTGAAACCCCATCTCTACCAAAAAAAAAAAAATACAAAAAAAAAATAGCGGAGCATGGTGGCAGGTGCCTGTAGTCCCAGCTACCCAGGAGGGTGCGGCGGGA